>NW_018231101.1:177750-178874 GCF_001263595.1 Phalaenopsis equestris | reverse complement strand
ATTGTACCCCTTGGAATTTATATATAAATGTGATGTTTTGTGTTGTGAAAGTTTATATGTGCTAAGTACATCATTTAGTTACTTAAAATTATGTCTATAATGATTAAAAAGATGTCGTTAAGGCTTGGAATTGATCAAAATAGCAAAAATTTGGAATTTAGACAAAATCAATAGAGCCCGCCGACAGCGCCCTCGACACCGCCGAGGGTTAATTTTTCCCAAAACTAAAGTTCCAAAATCCAATAGAGCGCGTCGACGGCGCCATTGACCCCGCCGACGGAGAGATCATGAAAAATACCTTTAACTGCAATTTTGACCAGCCAACCGCCACAATTCATCAACCCCTTCCTCCTAAAAATGCCATTTTTGACCTAGGGCTTGAGAGATCTTGGATTGGGAGGCGATTTAAAGGCTTTTTGACACCGGATTTGATCATCTCTAGGTAAGAGCTTCACTCCAAGCTAAAAATATTTGATTTTCACCATGGATTTCTTACAGATTGAGGAGATCCGAAAAATTTGAGAAAGTGAAGAAAATTTGGGAAGAAATTCATGGATCTTAATGTTGAACTCTTTAAATTACCATTGGAAGCCATGATTTACATATTTGAAGTAATTTTTGGAATTTTCTATAATTTGATTAGATTGAAATGGCTTCACGTCAAAAGAGAAGAGTTGAGTTCGACGAGTCTCGCTTCGTTAATGCGATGGCTCAAACAAAATTCACTTCCATATTTAAAGGAAAGAAGTGCATACAAGATCGAGTTTTTAAAAGTCTGGGAGGAGAAATCAAATGAGTTATTGTGGAGCGGAGGTGGGAAAACTTTTGTTACACCACCAATAAATCTTATGTAAATGTTGTGAAGGAGTTCTACGCCAATGTGATTTATTCTGATGACGGAGTTGTTCAAGTGCGGGGATTCCCTGTTGAGTTTATTGCCGCCCGCATCAACACTTTTTATGAGGTCCCAGACTCTTATAGTTGTCAATTTGAATCCTTTAGTACGATGGAAGGCCCCCTTAATGATGTGATCAACTTTCTCACTGCTGGGAAAGGAACATGGAAGATAAAACAGCGAGAACGGGTAAATTTTTCTGCTTCCATGCTGAATGCCACCTCTAAGG
>NW_018231101.1:171042-177640 GCF_001263595.1 Phalaenopsis equestris | reverse complement strand
GTGGGGAGAATAATTCTTAAGAATATATTGACTACGGCGAGGAGTGAGATAAGTGGAGGTCTAGGACATCCTGGACTTATTTATACAATTTGCAAACTTTATGGAGTAGAGATTGGAGATGAAGAATGGGTTTACCCTATGAAACCCATTTGTAAGGCTAATTTAAGGACTTATGAATCCCAAGAGAAATGGAGAACTGGGAGTAGAAGTCAAGAACCTTCGGAGTAGAAGTCAAGAACCTTCAAACCTTCTACTAGTAGAGATGTTCCCTCTACAAGTTATGACCTTCCACCCTTGAATGAGTTGACCTTGCAGCGGAAGAGCATAGAATTGATAAGTGAAAGGATTGGAGGTTTAGAACGTCGACATGAATATGATAGTGAGTACCTTCAGAGGCATTCTAATTTTGAGGTAGCCTATTATGAAGCTCAGGCACGACACTACAGAGGTGAGCCTGATGTTACGTTTCCTTTATGCTCTGATATCCTCAGTATCAACCCAATCAACCTACTGATCAAGGCGATGAAGATATAGCTTGGGATTTTGATATTGAATGAAATTGATGTACTTATGTTTTTACTTTTATTTTTGTAATCTTTTGTAATAGAAATGGATGTTTATGTATTTGGACTTTCATTTTTATTTTGTGTACTTGGATAATTTTAATTTTTGTTATAAAGTTAATGTTATGGCTAAATGTGCATGTGTAGTTCAATAGATATTAAGTAGAATTATGGATTGTAATGTGATTTTTATTCCACATTCTAATTTTAATTGTTTAGTATTGTGGTTGTGTTAGGAAATGTTGTGCTTATTTAATGTTTCAGTTTTATACTTATTTAGAAATTTCATTACCTAGAAATTCCTCTAATGATTTATATGTGTAGAATAGAAAGCTCCTAATAAGCTCCTAATATTACGGACCAGGTGAAGTAGAAATTTTGAGAAGGACTGCAAAAATTTCAGAATGATGAAAATGCCTAAAATACTGAGGTTGATTTATATTTATAGTCTTTCTTCCACCTGGAGATGTTCTAGCATTGCATGGAATTTAAAAATTTAAGTTTGGGGGGAATTTCTTCTTTCTTTCAAAGGGAAAAAGCTAAGTATTGTGTTCTTCATTATCTTATGGTTTTGTAATATTTATATGATTTATATGATTTAATGTAGTGAATTTAATTCAGTTAACTATATTTTTGTAACTATTTAAATATTGTGGTAGATTTAAGGAAATATTTTTATAATGAAAAATAATTTTGTACCTTAAGATATTTAGTACAAGAGAATAAGATTATAGTTAACTATTTAAAGTAAAGGAAGCTATATTTTGAAGTACTAAGAATTTGGAAATTCATTTGAGAAGAAAAGATTGGGGCTCAATGATGTGAAAATTATGAAATATTTATAAGGTAAATGAATGCTTTGAGTTTCAAATTTAGGGAAAAAAAGGTGATGTTCAAAATCATTAATATAGTAATCCTCACTTGAAAAAGGAAAAAGAAAGGATTGAAAACAATCCCTGAAAAGAAAAGAAAAATATATAGGATTGAAAACAATCCAAATGAAAAAGAAAAAAAAAATTATGGAAGTGAGGAGAAGCTCGCGGATATGCCTAAAAAAAATTGGCTTCACTAGACCTACCTAAAGGGAAAACTTAAATACATTCCTAAAATTATATTTATGGAATAAGTCTTTTACTACTAGAGTTCTCATGAAGTTAGTTAAATTACTTGGATATTCTAAGTGACTTAATATTACAACATATAGTCATTCTTGAAATAAATAGAAGTTTAGAACTCTTAAACTTGATGACTAGATAATCTTGCGGCTATAGAGTTAGTTAAATTACTTGAATTTTTTTTCTGAAAATCTCATTATGTAAATCAAACTTATAGTATTCCTGAATTAAAACTTTACTGCAGTAGATCATAACTTTTATGTAGTACTAAAATTACTTGAGGACAAGTAATAGTTAAGTTTGGGGGATTTTGACCTAAGGAAAATATGTTGAGATTTTCATACCTATTTTATACTGTTTTTGATGATATTGAACTTTAAAGAAAGCTATTTTTGATGTTTTGTTGCAGGAATGATGAATTAGGGTCATTGGAGCAGAAAGATGCAAAAAAGAGCGAATTTGAAGCGAAAAGGACCAAAATATGGAAATTTAAACTCAGCCGCCGACGACGGCCTCAACCCCGCCGACGACGGCCTCAACCCCGCCAACGACGAGTTTTTCAAGAGACTACAGGACAAAATTCTTCAGAAGGCCACCGACGGCGCCCTCGAGGCCGCCAACAGCGAGCTCGACGGTTATGCTTACTCAAGCTTTGGATAATGCCAAATTTTAGGGGATGCTTAGGCAACTCTTGGGAAAGATCATCCACAACTTTAAAAGAATATTTGGGCAAAAATTAGAGAGGTCCTAGAGGTTAGAGAGGTTCCATGAGTGTATAGAATTTCCAATAGTGTGTAACAATTGTGAGGATTTCTTCGAGAGATTGTAAGAGTGGAGGGAAAGTGAGAGATTTCTTCCTCCTTGCTACTTCGAAGAGGAATTTCGTGTGCTGTAAAGAAAGGAAGAGATTCAGAGGAACTTCGAGGAGTGTTCTTGGGGAGAAATTAGAGATAAGTTATTTACTTGTTGTAGTTCGTATGACTTTGATTTTATATATGAATTCTGAGTTTTGTTGTGTTTTCCCCATAAGATCTGAGAAGTTTGCTCTATCTTTCTACTTGTCTTGAGATTTGTGAAATGGTGATTTGAATTGGTGAAGCCATAAAAAAGTTTAAGAAATTGTGATGATCTTTTCACTTTGATCTTAATTTACTTTCAATCTGGCCAATTGATTTGTTAAAATATGTTAAGTTTTACAACTAAAGTGAAGATTACATCCAAGATTCAGGGATGTCAAAGCCCTTGGAAGTTGGGTGCAAATAAATAGGGAAATAATTTTATCGGGCGTATTAGAGTGACAAACTGAGTGACAAACTAAAATCCCCAATTTGGTCATGTCGTTTGGGTGCTGAAGCGTGGATGTTAGCCCTTAGGTGAGGGGAACGTGGGAGCTCCAAAGTGAGAGCCGGTATCCTCCCAGCCTAGCCGCAGATTCAGTAAACAAATGTAGGATTAGTCAATGTTCTTTATGCCTGGACCAAAGGGCAAAGAATAGGTATGATCCTATTTGGCACAATATAAATTGAACTAATTCATTTTATGCATTCATTATGATTTCTTGACAAGGAGAAGGATGCTTTCTTATATATTGAATATCACAATTAAACCCTCATTAGTATCAATAGTTATTTAATAGTTATTAAAATTTCCTATTTATTTCAATTGCCTATTAATGACAGATAAGCAAATTGAACTTTGTTGTTGTGATTAAAATATTGCTTTTCTAAAATCTTAGTTCTTAAGTCTAATCTGCTCCCTATGGGATCGATATCTAGAACTCCATTAGAGCCCTATATTACTTGAGCGATACGTATACTTGCATTTATAAGTATGACTTTATAATTACTGAATATTTATTACGTTAATATTTATCTTATATTTTATTGCATATATAAAGTCACTGTCAATATGCCAAGTAGTCTTATAAAATTTTTTTAAAGAAGCCATCAGGGCCAGCCACCTTATGGTCATCTGTAGAGTCCAATGCAACTTTAATTTCTCCTTCCATTGGAATAGGATTAAGGTCCAAACTTTGTACATAATCATTGCAATCAGAGAAGAGTTCCATCTTGATTTGAGCTCCATCAGTAAACTAATCCTTAAAGATATTTTTAAAATATTTAACAACATGATGGGCAATATTCTCAACATCAGTCATTAACATACCATCAGAATCCTGTATGAATAGAATCATGTTATTTTTCCTTCTAAAGTTAATACAAGCAAGGTAATAGCTTATGTTTCTATCTCCTTCAATAAATCTGGTGAAAGCAGCCTTTTATTTCAAAAAACATTCAGTATAGTCGATTTGCATTAATATTTCCTCACTGGCATTATGAAGGTCAGCTTCAGAATTCAACCCCATTTGAAAATTCTTTTCCATGTTAGTAACTTTTCTTTAGGCATTAATCAAGTTCTCATGTATATTGCCAATAGTGTCCCAATTCCACTTCTTCAGATGTGCTGCCACTTTATTTTGGAGATTCCACAGTTTTAATCCATGGATTAGAGTTACCTTCAACCCTCCAAACCTTATCAACTTCTTCAACAAATTGAGGATGTAGAGTCCGCATGTTTTGGAATCTGAATGGAGCTTTGTTTGGCTTTTCAACATTTTGGATAGTACACATAAGAGGCCTGTAGTCAGAACCTGCCATAGCCAAATGATTAATGATAGTGAAGGGGAAGGTTTGAACCCATTTAGAGTTACCTAGCATTCTATCCAGCCTTTCCCACATGGCACCCCTCCTCCAAGTGAAATCTGGACCTTGATACCCCAAATTAAACAAATCAACCTCAGAAAAAAAATCATTGAATCTATTCATTGCAGAAACAGTAGGTGGTCTACCACCCCTTCTTTCACTAAGAGAGGAAATACAGTTTAAATCACCCCCCAAAATCCAGAAGGAGTTTACAGATTGTCCAATGTGAGTTAACTCATTCCATAAGGTGGTTCCATAAGGTGGCCCATAAGGTGGCTTGATTATTAGCAAGACTACTAGCATAAATGAAGGTGGCATAGCCAACTTGAGCTCCTATATAGAATTGGATGTGAATAAATTGAGAATGATTTAACAAAACAGACCATTGAAGTTCAACTCTAGCAAAGAGCCAAATTTTGTTGTTAGAATTAAAGAAATGATCAAATTGAGGGAACTTCTTCTGAATTTTTTGGGAATTTTTAGTAACCAAAGGTTCTAGAATGGAAAAACACCACACTTTATAAACTCTCACAAGATTTTTTAATCTCTTAAGAGAATAGGGGTGAGCAATACCCCTAATGTTCCACACAAGGAACTTTATCATTGACAGAAGGTCCTCCCTTTCCCCCTAGTCCTTGGATGGTGATCCACAGTAGATGGGCCCTCCATAGGCTGTTTAAGATCTAACTTGCCTTTTTTCTTCTTATTACTTCTTTGAACTTGACAAACTTCAGTTAAGACATCTGTCAAACTGTTAATTGTCTGGTCTTCAACCCTAGTTGGGTTAATACTAATTAAGTTGTCATCTTGTATTACATTTCCCTTCAAATTTTTATTATTACATATAGCTTCCTTCTCCTCCCAACAATACTATTTGGCATCACCCCAATTGTATTTTCAGCATCAACAGCAGTAGGAACAGCAGCCACTTCCATTCCATTTGTCTATGCTGGCCTAGAAGTATCAGCTCTGTCTCCGAAAGTTCTTCTTTTAGGTGGAGGATGTAGCCTATAGCACCTTTCCACATTATGTCCAAACATTTTACAATGTTGGTAATATACTGGTTTTTGTTCCACTATTATTTTCTCCCAAAATCCTTCTTCAGTACTTCCATTACACACCCTTTCTATATCAGGCAGGGTAATGTCCCTCTCTACCAAAACTCTAGCACCAGTAGGTCTAGCCACATTAAAAGTAGGAACATCAACTTTCAGGGGGCAACCAAGCACTCTACTGATGCTGAACAGTACATTTTCATGGAAATACTGAATAGGTAGGTTGGGGAATTTGAACCACATTGGAACTACAGGAGGTTCCTTTGTGGGAGCAAACTCAGGTTTCCACTTCAACAGCTTCATTGAAACTTCATTAATAATCAGAGTTTGTTTTGAAAATACCCTTACATAATCCTCTTCATTAAATAAAGATAGTAATAGGTGCCTACCATCTATTAAACCCAGCCTCCAAGCACAAGTCAATTCAAATCCACAAAAAATTTAACAGGTGCCTACCATCTATTAAACCCAGCTTGCAAGCACCAGTCAATTAAAATTCACAAATAATTTAAAAAGTGCCTACCATCTATTAAACCCAGCCTCCAAGCACTAGTCAATTCAAATCCACAAAAAATTTCCTTACCAGATCCATTTTAGGGTGGCCATACTGAAATTTTCCAACCAGTTTGCCAACCAGAGTAATCTTTACTGTTTCATTGAGCTCATTAATTTTTTGAGGAGAGAAGATGATGGCAGGTTCCCCTTCCTTTAATCCTAAGGGATTGACAAAAGGGCAAACCACCCTCTCAGCAGCAGCATCATGAAGACATTGAGGGAAGACTAAATGATCAAAGGATTTAGGTACTTCAAAGCCACTTCCAACAACTTCAGCAAAAGTAGCCTTGGTCCACTGGGCATTGGCATCAACATCAATGGGGAAAGCCATTGAGGACACCAGACAAAACCAAGGAAAAGACCAGGGAGCAGAAAACCCCCAAACAGCTAAGACCAAAATCCAGCAAGATTGAGAAAACAACTTCAGAACCCCAAAAAGGAGCACACATAACAGAAACCAAGAAAACAAGTAAAAGGGTGGAAAGACAAAGAAAAAATAGCAGCTAACAGCAACTTCAGCAAGGCAATAGAACAGTAACAAGATTCAAAAGAGGTCTTCCTGGGCAACACCCAAATCACTACCACAAACCACCATATATATATATATA
>NW_018231101.1:169421-170321 GCF_001263595.1 Phalaenopsis equestris | reverse complement strand
TGGTTGTATGGTTTTGTTGTTTTGTATATTTCATGCATATATATATATATATATATATATATATATATATATATGCATGAAATATACAAAACAACAAAACCATTCAACCAGACAAGGAGTGGTAGGTGGATTGCCAGCATGGTCAGTAACAAAGTGGCCCATAATTTCAGCTCTGAAATATGATGTAAGGGATTTGAAGGTTGTCTCCTTGTGCTATGATTTGTAGAGGGAGAGGGAGAGTAGTTGAGACCACAACATGGCTCAGGTTTGAGCCTTCCAAAGCCAAAAAATTTGCTGGCCTGTTGGCTTCCCTATAATTGAACTTTATTTGGAAACTGCTCTCATTGATGGTCTTCTTAGCTCTAGAGATCCATTGATTGATATGCCATGGGGGGAAGAGGTAGCAATGATTAGCTCCACCAGATGAGAAGAGTCCACTTCAGCAATAATGCAAACCCACTTAACTGCCTTGGCAAATTTTAAGGCCCAATAAAGGGAAGTAGCTTCTGTTTCCAGAGCATCTTCTGCAATACAGGGGCCTTGAAATATAGCAAAACTTTTCCTGTGTGATCTTTGAATATACCTCCAATACCAGCTTTCCTATTTGTGAAGCTTCCATCTATATTAATTTTAATGAAAGGATATGGGGGCTTCTCCCATCTGACCTTGATCATGAAAGGATGTTGGGTATCAATTTTAATCATATCCTTCAAAATATGAGGGAACTTCTTCCAGTTTATCAGCTTGTGTAAATAGGCCTTGCAGTTTGCTGCGACAGAGACAGAAGGGGTCACACTGTCCTCATGCTTCACCTTATTCCTAGCATTCCAAATGAACCAAGCAACAATGAAGGGGAGGGACTTCACGTTGATTGCCTGCCAGTCTTTCAAGCTGCCTTTA
>NW_018231101.1:167841-168882 GCF_001263595.1 Phalaenopsis equestris | reverse complement strand
TTCCCAGCTCCCAGATCAGGTATTTGTCAATCTCCTCTCTCCCCTTAAGCATGTGAGTCAAAATCTTGGAGTCGCCAACCTTCTTGGTAACTTCTCCAGGGTGGGCATTTTTGCAGCATTTGGCCATCATAAAGTTAGTCCACAGGCTTTCATTTTGCCTGAATATAAGCCATAATTTACACATTCTAGTTTGCTGCATGTGGTTTAGACCTTTAAAGTGTTGCCTGTGGTGTAGACCTTTAATGCCCAAGCCTCCATCTTCAAAAGGTTTAGCAACGTTTTGCCAGCTAGCCCAAATCATTTGCATCCTGTTCACAGCCCAAAGAAATCTATTGAAGATTCTCTCTAGCATCAAAGTGGTGCTTCTTTTCATGTTAGCCACTTGGAGGGTATAAAGGGGGATAGATGTGAGGATTCTCTTTAGAAGGGTGATCCTACCCCCATTAGATAAGGAGTTAGTCCACCCCTGAAGGGTGGAATTGATTTTGTCTATAACCTCATCAAATTGTGTCTGTTTGATTCTACCTCTAACTAATTGGGATCCCAGATAATTAAAAGGGATGCTCATGGCAGAGAAGCCAGTGAAATTTGCCCTCCACTACCTGATTGGAGTAGAAACTCTCTTGCTTGTTAGAAATTGGCATTTTTCTTTATTAACTTTCAGCCCATAGACTTGTTGAAACTTGTTCAGACACTCATTAAGGTATCTAGTAGCACCCTTAGTAGCCCTTGTGAATATGAGGATGTCATCAGCATAAATCAAGTGGCTTATATCCATCTTAGCCTTATTGTGATAGACATTAAGCCTGTTCCTTTTTCCTTGGCCATCTATGAGTTTTGAGAGATAATCTAAGACCATAATGAAAATAGTTGGGGAGAGAGGGTCACCTGTTTAAGGCCTCTACTTGCTTGGAAAAAACCTTGGGCTTTTCCATTTATGAGGACTGAGTTGGCATTGGCCTCTAACCATCTTTTAATGATCTGGCAGAATTCTATTGAGAAACCTCTAGCCTCCAAACATTCCATGATGAACTCCCAATT
>NW_018231101.1:167449-167738 GCF_001263595.1 Phalaenopsis equestris | reverse complement strand
TCCCTTTCACAAAAGCTGCTTGATTTATGCCGATAAGTTGGGGTAGAACTAGTTGGAGTATGTTCACCAAAATTTTACTGATGATTTTGCTGATCACATTGGTAAGGCTTATAGTTCTGAAATGTTTCCAGCAGTTTTTAATAGAATTCTTTGGAATGAAAACAATGGAAGAAGCATTGAAGTAATTAGGGAGGGGATGGCCTTTGACAAAGTGTTGAATGTCTTGTATGGTCTCAACCTTGATTTCCCCCCAAGCTTTCTTGTAGAAGTCTGCAGTAAATCCATCAGG
>NW_018231101.1:163949-165786 GCF_001263595.1 Phalaenopsis equestris | reverse complement strand
TAGGGAGTGCTTTGATTTAAGGTTGGGATGTTTGTATTAACAATCCCATCCTCTCTGGGGTTATGAAAATCATTTTCTTTGCTGTTCTCTCTCAGTTGATGAGTGAGTTCAGTTGTTTTCTTTCTATTAGGTGGGTGAAGCCTGTAACATTTCTCCCTTGTATGGCCAAACATCTTGCAATGAGAGCAGTAATGGGGTCTTTGCTCCATGACAACATCTTGCCAAAACCCCTTCAATGAGTCTCCAATCCAGATCCTTTTGACATTAGGTAGAGTTACATCACTCTCCACCAAAATTCTGACAATGGTTGGCCTTGCTTTATTGTATGTAGCAGCATCCACATTCAAGGTATTCCTAATGTGCAACCAATATTGAATAAAGCATTTAGTTTAAAGAGGTGCAAAGGCAGTTTTGGTAATTTAAACCAAATAGGCACAGTGGGGGGCTCCTGAGAAGGGTCATATTTTGGGGTCCATTTTAGGATTTTCATTTCAGCTCCTGCAATAATTATTGATTGTTTGGCAAATAATCTAGCAAAATCTTCCTCCTTAGTCAGCTGGATGATGAGGTGTCTGCCATCCAATAAACCCAGCTTCCAGTCAGCTATATTCAGAGAATCAAAATAATTCCTCACAAGCTCCATTTTTAGGTGCCCCAGGCTGAACTTTCCAATCAGTGTGAACCTGACTTCCAAATTTAGTTCATCAAGGTCTTGTTCTGTAAAAACAGTAGCTGGTTCTCCATCCTTAGAGCTCACTGGATGTATGCAATAGGTAGAACCCCTTCCAGCAGCAGTATTGTGGAAATCTTGAGGGAAAACTAAAGAATGAGGGTCCAACATGGAAGAAGAAGACTTTCCCACAGCCCCTGCAAAAGTAGCCTTGGTCCATTGCTGATTGGTCTCCAGATCTATAGGGGTGGCCATAAACACCAGCAAGAAACACCCTACCAGGTGTTCTAGCCACAAAAGAACAAAAATGTAGATGCAAGGTGTCTCAACTTGATCAGCAGTAATGGAATCTTCCAATAAAGCTAATTCCTTTTCCTTTCCTTTTTGCTGTTCTTCTTGTTTAGAGCTTCTTTTCTTCCTTGTTTTTTGAATCAGCCATTCTGAATCCAATTCCTTATTTAGTTCTATAATTATTTCATCTGTAGGGGTTGCCACCTCCTCTCGAGCCTCCTAGTTCCTTGTGTTCTCTGCTGCCTTTGTTGTAACCTTTGAGTTGTCTTTCACTGAAGTAGCCACAATCTCAATGTTTCCTGTCTTCACAGTCTCACACATTGTGTCACCTATCTTATCAAGAGGGGACACCACTGACTGAGCCTAGGGAGTGCTTTGATTTAAGGTTGGGATGTTTGTATTAACAATCCCATCCTCTCTGGGGTTATGAAAATCATTTTCTTTGCTGTTCTCTCTCAGTTGATGAGTGAGTTCAGTTGTTTTATTTTTGTTAGGTGGATGAAGCCTGTAGCATTTCTCCCCAGTATGGCCAAACATCTTGCAATGAGAGCAGTAATGGGGTCTTTGCTCCATGACAACATCTTGCCAAAACCCCTTCAATGAGTCTCCAATCCAGATCCTTTTGACATTAGGTAGAGTTACATCACTCTCCACCAAAATTCTGACAATGGTTGGCCTTGCTTTATTGTATGTAGCAGCATCCACATTCAAGGTATTCCTAATGTGCAACCAATATTGAATAAAGCATTTAGTTTAAAGAGGTGCAAAGGCAGTTTTGGTAGTTTAAACCAAATAGGCACAGTGGGGGGCTCCTGAGAAGGGTCATATTCAGGGGTCCATTTTAGGATTTTCATTTCAGCTCCTGCAATAATTATT
>NW_018231101.1:160899-163139 GCF_001263595.1 Phalaenopsis equestris | reverse complement strand
CTTTTTTGGATCCTGATTTACTTGTCTTCCCTCAGGACTTTCATAACATTGTTGCTGGAAGAGGATCTGCAGCCTGCATTCACCCTGTGGGTATTAAAGATGGGGAACCTGCTGCCTTTTTTTCTGAAGATGAGCTTGCTGACTTAAACTTGGAGGTTCAGTTCACTCTAATTGGTAAATTCAGCTTGGGATAGCTTGGGACATCCAAAGTTGGAGCTAGTCAAAAAATACTTTGAATCCCTAAAGATTTCAGAATGAAAGCTAGGGCTGTTGGATGGCAGACACCTCCTAATCCGACTGACTAAAGAGAAGGACTATGCTAGAAAATTTGCAAAGCTTGGAAAATTTGCAAAGCAATCCATCATAATTGCTGGAACAGAAATGAAAATCCTAAAATGGTCACATGATTATGATCCATCACAAGAACCTCCCACAGTGCCTATTTGGTTTAATCTACCTAAGCTACCTTTGCATTTATTTAAAATGAATGCTTTGTTCAGAATGCTGTGCACCTTGGGTACACCTTTGAAGGTTGATGCTGCTACTTTTAACAAGGCAATTTGAAGGATGCTGCTACTTTTAACAACAAGGCAAGACCAGTCAGTGCAAGAATCTTAGTGGAAAGAGATGTGACTCTCCCTGATGTTAAGAGAATATGGATTGGGGACACTCAGAGAAGATTTTGGCAAGAAGTATTCATGGAGCAAAGACCTCACTGCTACCAACGTTGCAAAATGTTTGGACATAATAGGGAGAGATGCTACAGATTGAAACCTCCCATTAGAAGAGCTCACCACCAACCTCAGCAGAAGTTGGAGGATACCACTAACAAAATCCAGGAAACTGGGAATATAGAAGTGCAAAAGAAGACAGTGTATGCTGAAGGGAATGAGAAGCCCCCCACTCAAATGGACCCTCACTGTGTGGAGAATACAGAGAGAGGTGGAAGCAAAGTAGTTGGCCAAATAACTACAAAAGGATAAGAAAATAGAGATCCATCCAGAGGCCGAGTCAATGGGGGATGTGTTTACCTCCCCTCCTCCTAGAAATGTGATGAATCCAGTGGTGGATCCAGTGGTGGAACCCCCTCGTCAGAAACTAGTAGAAGACATGCACAAAGAGCTGGAGTCAGAGTGGAAAATCAAGAAAGCTAAGAAGAAAAAGAATTATAAAGAAGAAGGACAAGACCTTCGGAAAGGAAAGGAGCTTCAAGGTTTGGAGGTCAATGCTAATCAGATAAGAATGGGTTCAAACAAATATAGAGGGAGGACTAGGTCCAGGTCCCAACCTTACTCTTCTCCCCCTTCCCCATGATTAATTTGTTATGTTGGAATATTAGGGGGATTGCCCACCCCCTATCTCTGAAAAGAGTCAAATATCTGAATAAGAAGCACAAACTTTGGTGTATTGCCATTTTGGAACCTATGATTCACCTCAACACTTTGAAAATAGCTAAAGTCTTCCCTGGATTCAATTTGCTTACTAACATCAACAACAAAATTTGGGTTTTTTGTAGGAAAGAAATGCAGTGCTCTATCCTACCATACCCAAATCTTACATTATAATCTCAAATTTTTGGATAAGGAAGTATTTGCTTCCTTTGTCTATACTGGATGTTCTAAAGCAGCTAGAATTGAGCTGTGGGAATCCCTGCAACTCATCCAAGACAAGGCCTGGATGGTGGGAGGAGACTTTAATTGTGTCTCATCTCTTGCTGAAAGGAAGGGGGGCAGACCTCCCAACCCCAATAATATATCTTTCTTCAATGACAACATCCAAAAAACTGGATTATTTGACCAGGGTTTTTGTGGCCCTACCTTTATTTGGAGAAGGAAGGAGCTGTGGGAAAGGCTGGATAGAGTTTTGGCGAATGACAACTGGATCCAACAGTTCTTGTAGACATCTGTTACCCATTTAAGCCTTGCTGGGTATGATCAAAGACCTTTAATGATTACTATTGGGAATAAGATGGCTAACCAGAAAAGCTCCTTCAAATACTTGAATGTTTGGTCTTAGCCATTTAACCATTTAACATTCTTGAATATTATTAAAGATCAGTGGAAGAAAGACCTGCACCCTGACCAATTTATCAACCTTTGGCTTAATCAGAAGAGGGTTGCTAAAGCACTTAAACTGTGGAGCTGGTATACATTTGGAGACCTCCTACAGATTGTTGATAAGGCTGAAAAGGAGGTAACTGAGCTGGAGGAGGAGCATAAAAAAGGAAGGATTGATGAGGC
>NW_018231101.1:123014-160758 GCF_001263595.1 Phalaenopsis equestris | reverse complement strand
GACATTGCTGAAAGTGCTGTGCAGTATTGCCAAAGCCTAATGAATGAGACCACTAGGGATAGAGAACAAATTGATAGAAATTTGTTCATTGACAGCAAGAAGTTCACTGCCAATCTGCACTTAACTGATATCCCTGATGAGGAAGAGATAAAGGCTTCTTTGAATTCTATTGACAGTTCCAAATTAGCTGGACCTGATGGGTTTACTTCTGACTTTTATAAGAAGGCTTGGGATGTCATCAAGGAAGACGTGATCATAGCTATTCAACACTTTTTCAAAGGAAACTCACTCCCTAACTATTTTAGTTCCTCTACTATTGTTTTTATCCCAAAGACTTCTATCAAGGACAGTTGGATGCAGTACAAAACTCTAAGTTTAAGCAATGTCATAAGTAAGATGATAAGCAAAATCATTGTCAACAGGCTTCAGCCTGTTTTACCTCACCTTATCAGCATTAACCAAGCTACTTTTGTTAAAGGTAGAAGTATTGGGGATAACATCCTTCTGGCTCAAGAAATTCTGCAGGAATTGGAGAAACCTTGCAGAGGGGGTGATGCAATCCTTAAGCTTGATCTAATGATGGCTTATGACATGGTTAACTGGGGCTTCATCATTGACTGTTTGGAGGCTAGGGGCTTTTCCAGGGATTGCTGCAAGATGATTAAAAGATGGCTGGAGGACAACATAAACTCAGTTTTTATAAATGGGAAATCTCATGGTTTCTTTAAATCCACCAGAGGACTTAAACAAGGGGACCCTTTGTCCCCCACCATTTTCATACTGGTGTTGGACTACTTTTCTAGGCTGATGGACAGCAAGGAGAAGAGGAAAACCTTTAACTCTTATCACAATAGAGCTAGGATGGACATTAGCCATTTGATCTATGCTGATGACATTCTGCTGTTCACTAGGGCCTCTAAGCCTTCTACTAAGTACATTATGGGATGTCTGCAACAGTTCCAACATGTGTCTGGGCTAAAGGTCAACAAGGAAAAATGTGAGATTCTGATTAACAAAAAAGCCTCTCTACCAATGAAGCAATGGATGCATTCTTACACTGGGTTCTCTAGTCTGAGCCTCCCCTTCAAATATTTGGGGATTCATCTCACCAGAGGAAGAACAAAGCTGATCCAATTTGATGAGGTTATTGATAAGATAACCTCCACTCTTCAGGGGTGGTCTAACTCCTTTTTGTCCAATGGGGGTAGGATCACCCTACTGAAGAGCATTCTTACCTCTATCCCCTTATATGCACTCCAAGTGGCTACAATGAAAAGAAGCACATCTTTGCTGCTGGAAAGAACCTTCAACAGATTTTTGTGGGCCGAAAACAGAGAACAAGTGGCTTGGGCTAGGGCTAGTTGGCAAAAAGTGGCTAAACCATGGGAGGCTGGTGGTTTGGGTTTTAAAGGCTTGCATCAGATGCAACACATTAGCCTATGTAAGCTGTGGATTAAATTCAGACAAAATGAAAGCTTATGGGCCAACTTTATGATGGCCAAATATTGCAAGTTTGTCCATCCTGGGGAGGTCACTGAGAAGGTGGGAGACTACATAATTTGGGTCCAAATGCTCAATGCTAGAGATGACATTGATCAGCTGCTCAGATGGGAGTTGGGACAAGGGAATGTTAATTTTTGGAAAGACAACTGGTGTTCAAATGACTGTTTGGAACCTCTGCAGGATGAAAAGGAGGGGAATTTATTGGTTAAAGACTGTTGGGTTGGTAATGGTTGGTCTGAGGACTTCTTGAGGGGATTACTGAAGGAGCAGTCTGCAAACTACATCTCTACAATACAATTTGACAGAAGTAAACTCATCCTACTGAACATGACTAATGCTAGTATCTCTAAAGACATTCAGAACTACCTGTATAGCTGGGTTTCTTGCCAGTGGAACATCTCCACTTGCCAAAAACATCTCACCTTCTTCTCTTGGTTCTTCTCTTGGAGAGTTATCAACAACCTTCTGCCAACTGATGATATCCTGAAACTAAAAGGTCTGAAAGGCCCATCAAGATGCTATTTTTGTAAGCTAGATCAGGACACAAGGGATCACCTATTCTTCAAGTGTAACTTTGTCAAGGAGGTTTGGAGCAAACTAACTTCCCAAATGAACATAAATCTGATTAACATTGGCTGGGACAACATTATTGACTTCATTAAAGATTGGAAAGGGATAAACCTCAAGACAATTCCCTTCATTGTGGCTTGGTTTATTTGGATGGCTAGAAACATGGCAAAACATGAGGATAGGGAGGCCATTGCTACTTGGGTGATGACTAACTGCTACGCTTACCTAAACAAACTAATACAGTGGAGGAAGTTCCCCAGGATTCTGTAGAACACAACTTACATGGGTGCCAACCAATTCAAAATTGTCAAGGTTGGACGCGAGAGACCTCCTTATCCTTACAATAAAATAAACACTGATGGAAGCTACACAAACAAGAGAGCAGGCATTGGGGGAATTTTCAGAGACCACAAAGGGAAGACTTTGACTTTGCAAAGGGAAGACTTTGCTGTTTTACAAGGCCCCTTATATTGCTGATGATGCTTTGGAAACTGAAGCTGCTGCACTTTTCTGGGCTTTAAATTTTTCCAAATAGAATAATTGAAGTGGACTCCTCCCTGCTAGTGGAGCTACTAAATTCTAAGATGTCCTCCACTTGACATATTAACCAATGGATTCATAGAATCAACAAGCTTAGTACTGAAAGTAAAATTCATTTCTCTTTTGTGTATAGAGAAGCTAATAGACCTGCTAATTATCTAGCCATAGAAGGTGCTCATGCTGATCATCCTGAAGTGTCCACAACTCTCTCCCCCTCCCTACAGCTACTAACTCAGGGGGACAAGCTTCAAATCTTTTATATCAGAGTGCAAAGATGATTGTTGGACTTGTGGGTGTGGACATGAATTGTTATGCCCTGTTGCTGAGATTGTGTTTCTTCTTGACTTTGTTTAGCGAGAGAGAGAGTTTGTTTGTAAATATATATATATATATATATATATACAATGTTCTGTTTTCTCCCTTCTGTTTGTGTTGAGGATGTAAGTGGATGGGTCACCCTTATGAGTGAGTTATGTATGTTTTGCTTTGTTCTTTGATAGGGGGCCCTTTCCAATTTTTATGTTGTTTTTCTATTTTGATCAACATGCAAGGAGCCGAATAATGCACCTTACCCAAAATATATATATATATATATTAGAAAAATATGAAATCAAATTGACCCCATATTTTTCATAGTTTAAATGAAAGAGCACTATACCACAAACCCTATATATATCCTGAAGGATAAACATAAGACCGAAAGATAAACACAAAACTTGAGGGTGAGGCTCGATCAAATAAACTGAAAAATATATGACATCCATTTGGTTTGAGAAACTGTTTTTTTTCCAACAATTTCTCCTATTTAATATGAAGAATTAAATAGGGTTTATATTGAACTCGATTCCGACAAGCTTTCTATAAGGATAAGCCCCTATAATTAATTGCATCTTAGATAACCAAATTCACCTAAGAAAACTCTCGATGGAAATCAAGAAATACTATCTTCAAGGAGTTCAAAAGGATATGACTTTTCAACGAAATCGGGCAAACAAGGTGTGAAAAGGGATTGGTTCAAGTTTAGAACATTTTGTTTTTGGAATCCAAAGGAGGAAGAACTAGGGGATGTCATGGGTCTGGAGGAGAACCTCGGTGACTTCCTAGTCTATCCTTTTGTTTGGCTTCAGTTTAGAAGAGGAATTATTTGAATGTTTCATCCTGCCAATTTTATTAGTTAGGGCTTACATCTGTGTGAAAAGATCACAAAAATAGTCTGAAAGATGTGAGGGTTTAGGTCATGACGAATGGTAAACTCAGAATCCTAAGACAAGTTAGGGCTTATATTGTACAACAGAGCTATACAAAGCCCTAAAGATGAGGTGAGGATTTACGTTTCATAAGCAAACTACCTCAAGGTCTTATGGCTTGGTTGTTTAATTCTAATGAGGGAAATGATTTAGCTGGGGAAGACAGGTTTTGTTGTTGAAGATGGCCGTGCTGCCCACATTATTAGCTCTAAGCTCCTTGCTGTGGCGAGTTTAAGTTTTCTAGCGTGTCAAGTTATTATGTCAAATCAGATGGCCCTATGGTTGAAGTTCTTTAAATGTTATAGGGGATGTTAAAGTTGATTAGAGCGACACCGGTTAGGATCCCATGGTTTCCTTGTTCCGGTATCATTATTTTCTCTTGAATTTTTTGAGCTTAAATGAGTTATGAAACCCATTTAAACTAGGGATATCTAACTTAATGAATTCCATACTTTCATTTAGACCGTGGGAAGCCTCGTTAACAACCGTAGGTTACCTCCACCGAAGTATTCCAGATCATCCGATAGAGACGTCTTAATTTAGTTGTAGTTGTTGTTTTTGTGATGTTTGTGATTAAATTTTGAGTTGTTTAATATTTTGAATGTTGTGGAGGTGAATTTTATCTTGGTTGATTTTAGTTTTGGTATTGGTTTTGCGGCTATCCTAGTAGTTTTGGTTTTCATGTCGGGTGACATCGTTGTTTAGCATGCAATTTTTGTAAGCATAAAAGTACAGTGTGGAAAGTATAGAAGAAGACTGTACTGTAAACTGTAAAGGCGTACCTGACAAGTCTTCTCGTTCCACCACCTGAAACTCAAAATGCTTGTAAGTGCATTTTAGGTAAAGTGGGAAAATAAGGTTCTGGTGATCTACAAAAATCCTAAATCATATCTTGGTGAGCACCTATTAATTTGACTAAGGATGATTTCATTAAGCATAACATATCAAGTTTAGTAGACCTCCGAGGTATCCAACAGGTCAGGAGAAAAAGGCACCATGCTTCCTCTCACCTCTAGTGAAAAGTCTCGAGCTCATATAAACTTATTATGTTGCTTAATAATCCATCCTATAAATATTTCTAGTGTTCAATGAACAGTGATGTTTCAATTATCCTTAAGAGTAGGGTGATTATCATTTATCATTCAATTTGAGAATTATGCAGGTGAAGACCCTTAAATGGGAAAGTTAGTGTTATTGAGATACTTATACAATTTTGGTTTTAACTTGGGCTTGTTGTGTTCAATTTCTAGTTACATTCTCTAGTTACATTCACTTTTCACATTCACTTTTCTAATCCTCATTTAGTTAAATTTGATTTAGCTTAGGTCACTACTAATTCCTTAAGATCCTAGTGGATATCTTAGTCATTTTGAACGAGATTAAATTTTAAGTGATCATAATTCATCACCAAAACATTTGAATGTCACTTAAACTCCAGATATGGGTATTAAGTTAGTGAGTTATTAACTCCCAAAATAATACCCCTAAGCATAAGAACATATAATTTGGTAGACTTCTAAATTTTTTATCATATAGGAAATTTCAAATTTATCCTTTAATTGAAAAAGTGAGATTGGTTTCTACCAATTAATCCCTTGTGTTTCAATCATCAAAATATATTAATTAAGATTTAATTAAGATCAAAGGTTGAAAGGTTGCCCATTTCCCTTTCTGGAATTAAGCCTAAATGTTAATTAAGGCTAAATTTCTAAAATTACACTTTTGCCCCTAAGGCTCTATCACTTCATAATTTAATCAAATTTAATTCAAATGACTTTACAATTTTCATCCGACCTCACTTATGGGTCAATTAAGAGATGAGAGGAGAAAATGTGATTTTCAAATTTTAATTTAATCTTTATAATTATTTTTTATGGAAGAATGGGTTTTTTTAAAGAAAATTTAATAATTTGACCAAGGTAAAGCCTAATCCATTGAAATTCTTAGTGGAGGTAGGCTTAGACTAAGGAAAGACTTGGATAAAATTTCATGATTTTTTAGGTTTTATTTGAATTATTAGAATTATTTTAAGTTAAGGAATATTAATTAATTATAAATTATTTTTAATGTGAAGAATTAAGTTTTATATTTTTATTAAATCTCTCTGAGGTCAAGGAACCCACAGGAACAAATTTTACATTTATTTTATTTTTCTTTGAATTATTATAATTATTTAAGTGAAAAATCATTTTTAGCTTTTAAAAATTGTTTTAAGCTTCAAAATTCAATATCTTCACTTAAAAGATTAGGAAAAATATTTCAATTGCTCCTAAATACTTAGAAAACAATATAGAATATTTCTATGAATTTTACCAATTTTAAGATTTTTATTAATTTTTAATTATTTAAATATTAAAAATAGGCTTAAAAATGATGTTTTTATTTTATTTATAATTTTATTTTTAGAAAATTTCTATGATCACAGAGAACCCCCAAAAGTAGTTTTTATAATTTCTTGAGTTCTATTTTACATATTAAAAATCATGTTAGTGTAAAAAATTGCATTTAACTTAGAAAACCAATTTGAGTTATCAAATGATCTCTAGATATTCTGAAAATTTTATGGGGAGTTCTATGAACTTCAAACTATAATGAAGAATAAAAATCAAGTCATTTAGATGTTTATTTTTCTCAAATTAATTTTCTTTATGATTTAGGGTTTGTGAGAGTTAAGTGTGTTCTTAATGACTTGACTAATGAAAAGTTTTCCAAAGGGTTCTCTGGTCACAATAAACCTTCCAAAATTTCTTTGGATTTTTATAAGCAATATGCTAATTATTATGATTAATTTATGCAAATAATAGACATAAACTTGAAAAATATGGATCTATGTCTAGAGGTCTTCTCTGACTTTAGAAAAATTAGAGAATATCTCCCATGATAAAGACAACAACATGCCAAAATCTCAAGCCATGGTGAAATGTCTACATGCATAGAGGGTTAAAAAAATCGAATATGCATAAAAAAAATTCAAAGCATTTCCGTATTGTTCTCCTCTGTTCACTGAACACTAAGATTATTTTATTTTATTTTTATAAGTTTTCTACACCAAGATATGAATTTTTCTAGATAGGGAACATTTTCTAAATTATTTAAATCCCTATTTTTTTATTTAAACGTGTGATGCCATGCAATCACATGACAACGCAGAAAACACGCGTTACGCGCACTGTTTGGACGCTGCCTTCCACGTAGCCGCTGACTCGGCCCATGCTTTATGAACCACACACCCATCTGATGCAATAAGAGTCGTCCATTTGATACACGTGCGATCCAACGACTCCACGTCATCGTCCCCAAATACAGTGAACCCGCAACCGTTATCCTAAAACCATAATATCTCCCCCATTTCTCAACCAAATGACCTAAGGTTTAATTCTATGGACTTATCTAAGTGTGACAAACACATCCATACGATAAACATGCCATTAAAATAAGCCTAATTAAATGGAGGATCAAAATAGGCTCGGGAAGAGGAGAAGTTCATTACCTTTGTTCTGAGAAGGGAAACTTCAATCAAAGATGCTCGACACATTTGTGGAGGTCCAAGGAGTCTAGAGATATAGCATCTGGTCGTGGTGAAAGGTCTAGACCCAAATTTGATCAATGTCGATTTTGGGTGTTGATCAAAGTCTAGTTTAGAGGGTCTGTGTGAGGGGGGTTTGATGGAGCTTTGTCTTTATCCCCTGTGGTGAAGGTGTGGGTGAGTTCAATTTGATTTTTATGCACTGTGGAGGTGTGTGGAGCTCTGTCTTGTCTATGTCAAGGGAAATTAGGGCAAGGAGGTGGTTGGGTTGCACTGAGGAAGTCTCAAAGAGGCTATGGAAGCAATTTAGGGGGTTCACCTTGAGAAAATTTCAGTACACTCTATTGGCCTTGAAGGGGTCATTTTATAGCCATGGTCAGAGAGGAGAGCTCAGGGCCTGGTCTTGGGTGCAAAGGCTTTCCTAGATGGAGGGCTGAGGAGCTCCAAAGGTTAATTAGGGTGAGGTGGCATCTAGGGTTGAGATTGGGTTTTATTTGGCCTTGGGTCCATCAATTTTGTAGTTTTTTCGGTGACTAGACTAGTCGATAGGGCCAGGGGAGGTGGCCTAGAAGTCAGGTGAGTCTGGGAAAGGCTTAATCATGATTTACTCCCAAGGGTTAGTGATGATGAGGGAGTTTTTTTATTAAGGCCCAAAAATGGGCATGACTCCCTTAGTTTAGGGATCCATTGGTCCATAGCTTTATTTAGTGTGTTTAGTGTTGTTTGGCCTGGTCCAAAGGAAGAGCTTAGTGGCTGTGGAGTCACAAATTTGGTGACTTTAGGGTGGTTAGGACAATTTTGGTATGGGTTCAATTTGGGTCCAAATGACCAAATGTTGGGTTTAGGTTAGGATAGACATGAATTTGAGCCCAAATTATTGATCAACATTGTGTAGATGATTGTAATGACAAGTTTTAGTGAAGGATTGAAATGATTTTGAGTTCAATTGGGGGTTCAATTTGAATGATTTTAGAAATTTGGTCACCTTTAACATGTTGGGCTAGACTTGGGTCTAGGTAGGGCTAAGGTTGGGCTAAGTCCAAATTTATTGTTAAATATGTGAAAATGGTTTGAAAATGGTCAATAGGAATGTCATTAAGAGTTTTCAACATAAATTGGGTGCCAATTTTGGGACTAAGGAAATCAATTTGGCGAAATTTAGAGACAGCCAATTTGGGGCAAAATTTGGGTTTTTGGACTTAGGTCAAAATTAAATCAAATTGAGGCTTCAACATGGACAATTTAAGGTAAGGTTTCATGTGTAATAATATTATGAAGAGTTTAGGAATCAAATTGAGGCCAATGGAGTAGGCCATGGGGTTCAATTTGGTGAGATTAAGTCAAGGAGCCAAAATTAGGGGTTTGACCTAGATCAAAATTGGGCTCAAAGCATGGGCTAGTTGAGTTTAGATTTGTTTTAAATTGGTTATATGGAAGACGAATTTGAGTTTGGGATTGAAATTGGGGGAAATTGGGACCAAATTGATGGACATTTGAGGTAAATTTAGGGAAATTGGGCCTTTAAAGGCAATTTGGCGGTTTTGCTCAAAATGATCAAATTGGGCAAATTGGTTCCAATTGAGGGGTCCAAATAGGTTTTGAAAACATTTGGAGTGATTTTGGAGCTTTTGGAAAAGTTTGGGGTGCCAAAGGTATTTTTGTAATTTTGGCAATTTTGGGGGTATTTTGGTAAATTTGGTATTTTTGGGTTTTGGTATTTTTGGGTAGTTTTGGTAAATTTGGTATTTTTGGGTAGTTTTGGGTAATTTGGGTTTTTTCAAAAGATTTGAAATGATTTTGAAAAAGTTTGGGTATTTTGGGTGAATTTGAAGATTTTGACCTAATTTGGGATTTGGGGGTGTTTAGGTTATTTTGGTAGGTTTGGGGGTGAAAGGTCAAATTAGGTATTTTTGGTAGAATTGGGGAGATAGCCACCAGAAATGAGCTATGGACAAATGGAATCCCCTTTTGGGTCCTCTATGTATTGGTCTTAGCTAAACCTTAGCTTAGGGCCATTGGGTTTAGGGGACCATCTATATGAGTCTCCCAAAGGATTGAGGGACCAAAGTCAAGAAAATTTGGGCTTAGGGTTGTGAGTGATTGTGAGTGAGAGTGAGTGCAAGTAAGTGCTTTAGCCCCAGTCCAGCACCCATAGTCAACCCTAAGGGCAATTAGTCCTATGGTAACTCATCTTAGGCTCACCCATAATGACCCCACCTACTAAGTGCTAGGGTTTGGACCAATATGTAGAGTTTCAAGTTGAGCAAGGAAGAGTTTAGATTTTCTAATGGTGAGGGTTCCTTTTCTAGTTTTTAGGAATAGTCAACAGGAAAGTCCTATGGCTAGATCTTAGGTTAATAAAAAGGAAAAACTAAACCTCAACCAAAATTTAGGTCAGCAAACATCCTAAGAGCCATCTTTCCAACAACCGGAAACAAGCAAAGTGTTATCCTCAGAAGAGTGAGGAGCGATAGAGAAATGTTCCACACTCCAATGATCAAACTAGAAGAATAATTTACCAATGCTAACTTCACAAAAGATAAATTTTTGAGCCATGGGATGAACTTTAAGCAAAACTTTCTAAAGCTTAGTATCACCAACCTTCCATTAAACTTTGGAGGGTGGGAAAGGGTACAATATTTTTTATGAAGAAAATGAGCCCAAAGTGAAGTGCCCATATGAAATTTAAACCATAGTTTACACATGTTAATTTCTGTAATGCACCTTAGGTTCCTAAAGTTTAAGCCTCCAACAATATTAGGGTTACAAACCTTTTCCTAAGTAGTCCAAATTTTCGTGTGACTGCTGCCACAGCACAAAAATTTGTTAAAAAGTCTCTCCAAAGTGATTTGAGTACTTTTTTTTTGGTTGCAATACCTGAAAAGCATATAAAGGAATGGTGTGGAGGACATTCTTGAGCAAAGTGAGCCAACCACCATTAGAGAGGAAATTATTTCTACAATCATTAATTTTTTCTTTAATTTTTTCCACCACATCATCCATGTGTGTTTGTCTCTTTCTACCATGCAAAATATTAACACCCAGGTATTTAAGCGGAAGGGATTGCAATTAACAAACAGTGTAAGAAGTAGTCAAAGTAGTATGAGTGAAGCTATCATTTTTACCAAAAAAAAGTTGACGCTTAGTTGTATTAAAATTTAACCCCGTAGTGTTCTGAAATGTGTTTAGTGTTCGCATCATAATTTTAAAAGCATTTTTACTAGCATTTGAGAAAAGAATAGCATCATCTGTGTAGGCTAGGTGACTAACCATAATCTTGGGTTTATTAGAATTTTGTGTGTAAGGATGTAGCAGTTGCATTTAATTCATCAGACGAGAGAGGTAATCAAAAGCAAGGATAGAAATCATAAGAGAAAGGGGGTCTCCTTGTTTAATACCCCTAAGGGAAGAAAAAAAGCTATAGGATTTCCCATTCACAAGGACACTATAGTAGTTATGTTCCAACCATCTCTTGATATTGCAACAAAAATTTGTTGAGAAACATCCAACCTAGAGAGTGCACAAGATAAAATCACAATTAATTGTATCAAAAGCATTTTTTCTTATGTTAAGCTTAATCACCACATTAAAACTACATTTCTTATCAAGGTCTTCAATAATTTTTTGAGCATGTAGTATGTTATCAGATATTTCCTTCCCTTAAATGAAAGTTGATAGTTGTGGGGAAATGATGGTGGATAAGTGGGGTTGTAAGCTAGCCACAATAATCTTATTGATAACTTTGGAAAGGACAGAAGTGAGAGAGATTGGTCGAAAATTATCCCAGCTGATTTTATCATTGTATTTAGGAATAAGCACAATAAGAGAAGAAATGAAATATTTACTTGGCTTATCTCCTTGAAAGAAACATTGAATGGCGCTAATCACTTACTTTTTGATGATATCCCAGTATTTGATGTAAAAGGTTAATGTAAAACCTTCGGGACCCAGAGCCTTATTGGGGTTTACCCCTTAAGCGCAACAATGATTTCTTCTTTGGTAGGTGCATCAGTAAGTGAAAGAGAAGAGACATAATACCTTTCCTTAGAGAAGAGTTCATCATTAACAGGAAAAAACTCAGTTTGACATTGGATTAAATTGGTAAAATGTTGAACTACGCAATTGAAAATCTCATTTGGATCAGTAAGATATTCACCATTAGCAGATTTAATCTTGAGAATAGTATTTTGGTTATGCCTGTGTTTAATATAAGCATGAAAAAAGGTAGTGTTTTTGTCGCTACAGGTAAAATAAACATCATTTGCTTTTTGCTTAAGAAAACCTTCCTCCAAATAAATTGCTTCAAGGAGGGAAACATGTGCCTGTGCAACATCGCTAACCCATTGAGGAGTAAAAAAATCTTTGGATTCTAATAATTCAACCTTTCGCTGTGCCTCAGTAACTTTAGCATGAACATTGCAAAAATCGTGGTAATTCCAATCACGTAAGTGAGGAGCCACCTATTTGTGAAGTTGCCATAAACTGTACCAAAAGTTGCCCACATTATCGGGGTGCCATACTTGTTTAATGAGATTAAAAAAAGTGTCGTGAGAAGTCCATATATTAAAAAACTTGAATTTGTTATGGGGTGAGTGATTATAGAAGCCAAGCGAAAGTAAGATCGAATTACTATTATAGTTTCTTTTGTTTCTCTCACAACTTCTTTCTCTTTTCTGACCACACCATCTATCTCTCTTCCACTTCTAAATTGTACAACGCTTATTTGTTCATCATTTTTCTCTTTAGGGTTGATCTTAGTGTTCCTAGGCAGTGTTCTTTGGGTTATATTTCTAAGTAAGTTAGTAATTTATCCCAATTTATTCTCTATATTTCTAATCGCAGCATTTTGACTTTGCAACTGGTTTCTCATTTGCAACTGGTTTTGCAACTGGTTTCTCATTTGCAATACCACTTCTTCTATAAACATCTTCTTATCCTTAAATTGTTGATTATTGTTAGAGTCCAATGGATATGAAGATCTATAGTTTGTTTTCCCTCGATTATTCCAACTTCCATTAGGATTTGATTGATTATTTTCTCATTATCGTTTCCAACCACAGTAGTATGATACCAGTTACAATTAGGATGGTTCTTCCAACCTGGGTTGTAAAAGTTAGAATACGGGTTATTAATGGTATTTAAAGTCTCATATGATAATTTAGAATCAATCATATGCCCTAATAAACTTTCCACACTTACTGAAGTAAATTGAAGCTTTTTCATTGCAAATTGGTCCAACTTTCTTGATATTGCAGTAACTTGAGATGCAAGAATTGTAATCACATCTATATCATGAACACTTGCTACGATTTTAGGATTTAACCCTATAGAGGACCATAGAAATTCATTTGTAGCCATTTCTTCATTTAACACATATGCTTCATTAAATTATTTTGACATTAATGATCCACTAGCGATAGCATTAATTGTAGACCTAAGGGATCTTACTAACCCATTGTAAAAAGATTGAGTGATTAGCCAATCAGGCAGAGCATGGTGTGGGAACTTTCTTAGGAGTTCCTTAAATCTTTCCCAAGCTTCATATATTGATACCACTTTATACTAACAAAATGAGATAATATCATTTCTAAGTTTAATAGTTTATGATGGTGGAAAATACTTAGCTAGAAATTTCTGAGTTAATTCCTCCTAATTTTTAATAGAGCCAGGTGGTAATGAGTATAACACATTTTAGCCTTCTCCCTTAGTGAGAAAGGAAAAAGCCTGAGTCTAACAACATCTTCTGACATGCCGTTATAACTAAATGTAGCACAAAGTTCTAGAAAACTTGATAAGTGTAAATAGGAATCCTCCAAACTGGTTGTTCTGCAATAGTTGGATAATCACTGGATTTAGTTCAAACGAGTCAGCTTCTATGACACGGGTTTGTATAATTGAGTGAATTTCATCAGTGATAGGACTTACATAATCCCTCAATCATTTATGATGATTTTCCAAGTCATTATTTTGAATGTTTTCTATTTCCATTTCTAGTTTTTCAAGTCCTTCATGTTTTTTAATTTTTTTCTTTTTTTCTAACTCGGGATCATAAGGCACAAGTCCTCAAGATCCTTTATTTTTCATACGCAACACAACAAATAGTACATTAACAATTAAACCAATAAAACAAAAAATATATTCAACATAACAAAATATATTCACAAACACCTTATTTTTCACTCAAACAGTTTTTTTCACAACACTTTTTCATACAAAAAGCAAATAGTTTTCACACAACAAGTTCTACGGCAATACAGTTTTCGAAGTCTAAGACTAATTACTTCAACTAAAATTCTCCTAAAATACAAGATCAACCATTGCAATCCCAGGCAACGACACCAAAAACTTGATCCTGCCACGACACCAAAAACTTGATCCTGATATTTTTTATATGTAAGGATTTATGAAGTTGACACCACTACTTGAAGATTTTAATCCCCAGTAGTGACACCAAAAACTTGATCCCATGTAAAGTAAAATTTCAATTATATTTGTAGTGATTCTAAATAGGTATAAGTATCTTTATCAAGTAATACAAGACTTTCTGATTAAGCCCCAAATATTGATCACACAGAGATCGAGGTTAATCATTGCGGCTTTCAAAAGAAGTTCTAGTCTAGAATAAAACACCCTAGCTTGGAAGGTCGATAAATGTTTGATTTTGACTATATCCTACAATTATCGCTATAATAATACTTCTACTCCTAAACTAAAATACTTAGTGAAAATCAAAAAGTGGGATTTAATATATCAAAAGTACTCTTCCTCATATAATGAAATTAGTGTCATGTGTAAAAGTAAAATAACTAGTGAGAGAGATTGTGACAAATAGGAGAAATTATATTCTTTACCCTTATTAGAGATGCTACAAAAAACATTGGTTAATCTAAAGTTTGAATAGTTCTAAAGACAGGCTAGGCAAAGAAGATACTAGATCTCACTCTAGAGTTCCCTCTTATCCCCCCACCTGGAGGCTAACATCTCGCATCAAAACCTAAGATAATAGACCAATCTTGGGGGCATTAGCCTATCACTCTAATGCTGTTTGTCACTATAAAGTTCTCTAATTCTACACCCATAAAAGATTATTTTCCTATTTATTTGCACTCAACTATATGGACTACATTCTCATACATACAATCTCATGTGGTTCTACTAAAGTTGAGTCAGACAATACCATCACAGATCTTACATGTTCTCACAAAAGATTTTAACATGCAAGTTGATCAGGTTTGTTTGTAAATGAAGAAAAAAGTAAAATCATCAAAATATATTCTCACTCTACACAAATCTATATCCTGCACATGCATACTAATTTATTGTAAGAGGGAAGAGTAAAGAAAACTACTCATTACACATGAAGAAACAACAAAAACTTTTCATTGAACAAGACTTTGAAACCATACAAATAAAGTAATAGATTCAAATCAAAATACAATGAAAACACTTATGTATTATGTAAATCAAGCTCTCCTTGTATAGAAAAAGCAATCTCCTTACAACCCTCTCCAAGAACAAAGTAAAAAGAAAAGAAGAAATTCTCACACTCTCTCTTTCTCTCACACCTTATCGCCCAACTTGAGGCTCACGCCCAAGCCTTCTTCTTCTTCTCCAAGTCTTCTTCTCCTCTTCCTATTGATTTAGGAGTTCAAGAGATATTTTAAAAACATTTCCAAGCCTTTTTTTATAATTTCCCATAAGATACTTAAGTGTCTCTTAAAAAATGTCCAGATTCGATGAATCTTCCAAAGGGTGCCTTAAGTGCCTCTTCAAAACTCCATATAACCAACCAAAATTCTTCAAGAAAGTCCATTTTATCATTTTCAATGAATTCCTCAAGAGTCGCATGAAGCACCTCTTCAAAAATTGTACAAATTTGATGTAAATTCTAGAAGATATGTTGAAAATCATCATTGGCACCTAAGCGTCGTTTTTGGGCGCCTAAGTGCCCTCCTCTCTGTCTTGGTGGCCCCTAAGAGCTATTTTGTGTTTTTAAGCACCACACACAGGTACTTAAGTGTCTGGTTTTGGTCCCCAAGGCTCTGGTGTGCCCTGGTTCGACTCGATTTGCTTCAGTTTGCTCTATTTTAGTACATTTTTATTTCTTTTGCTCCAATCACTCCAAATTCTTCAATTTGATGTACCTACAACCAAAAACATAAGAGAACATACCTTTAATGTTTAATATTATTATAAAATAAAGCATAAAAAAAGTACATTTTTAGGCATATCACTATACACATCTTTCAACTAACAACATTCATTAATCTTCCTTGGAGTAAACTCCACAATTTTCCCACGAACAAACACAAAGTCTTAAGAAGATTCCTTAAAATTGGAGTAGAAGTCCAACACTACACCAATAATCGCCACGACAGTAAAGTAGTAAAAATTCTGCCAGTGCTGAGTATTGATTAACCTCTCGACTTCTCCTCCCGGATTTTCAAATCCTCGATCTGGAATCACTTTTTAAGTTGTACATAGACTATTGAAGCAAATGTTCACCTTGTAATTGAAAAACTTTTGATCATCAAAATTTACCTTTCTCGTTCCTTTGCTCATTCTAGGTGCCATGGTAAATTTACAAAAATTTAATAAATCTACAAAAATTTAATGGTAAATTTACAAAAATTTAATAAAATCCAAATAAATTCCAAAAATTTCAAAAAATCATAATGTGAAACGTTTTAAACTTAAATCTTTGAAGTACGAGTTCTTGACTAAAAGATTTTTTCAAAATCTTTCAAAAAAATCTCAAAATTTCATATCTCGGCAATGTAAGATAAATCCTTGGAGAAAATAAAAAATTTTGATTTCAATGTGTAGCTCTTTTCTAGAGAAGATGAAATCCAAACTATCTTTGCCTTAAAATCGCCTCAAATTCGAGCAATAACAAGCCCTAGGTGCAAAAACCGGAAGTTGAATGTGACTCAAAGGCAAAAAATTGCATTTTACTATGCAAATTGTAAATTTTAAGAGTATTTGGGTCGGTTCGGGTCAAGGACGCTGGCGCCCATGCCGGCGCTGGCGCCGTCGGTGCTAGTGCCCATAAAACTCTTATTTTGATTTTTTCAATTTTCAATTTTCTCTCAATTTACTCCAACGTTTATTTAGTCTTTTTGAACCTTAATTTTCATCTAAAAATAATTCAGAAAATAAAATTTTCACAAACCACACCAAACTAACTTTTATATATGAAAATACACTTTTTACAAATACATAGTTTTAATCACATTTCCACATCTTCAAAGCAAACTAAATTATAATTCAGTGTCAAAATCAAGCAAAAACACTGGAACACTGACACAAAACTATACACATAATCAAAGTTCTAAAACAAAGTAAAGCAAATCAAATCCACACAATTACATTAAAACATAAGTATTTTAAAATAGTGGAAAGTCTAACTTCTTAATTAATCTGCCTCATCTTTAGTACTTTCTGCTCCTCTAATATCACCCATAGACTAGTAATGGACAAAAAAAATGAAGAAGGGTTGGTATGGGAGCTGATCAGTTGAATTTTCATTGATCCATCCATTTTTCTTAAACATTTGTACCAATCCTGCTTCAAATGTTCATGTTTGATCAAATTTCTCCATTCTTCATTCTAGGTGATAAAAAAGGTAGTTAAAATTTCCTATTGCAATCGTAATACTCTGAAGTTCTCTTTCTATTTTCTTCATTCTCTTCTCCAAAGATGTTGAACTTCCAACTTATGGTGGCATCAATGGTGTTGAAGAATGTGATGAAAGGTCTGAAATACAATATAATGCTTCATTTCCATTCCCTATATAATTTCCATCAATAGAAATCATGGGCTCCCATGGAAGTAAAACTTTTTCCCATCTTTCATATAGGACTTGAGAATGACTGCGAAATAAGAAAATTATGGAAAGATGCCCAAGTCCATAACAGATTTGAAAATAATCGAACTCACATCAATGGGTTTTTCCATTTAAATGCAATAGTTTAAAATGACACTTTCTTTTGTAACTCTACTAATCTTCATGGTTGGTAGTAGTTTTGTAGAAATGAATAAATGCCATTGTTTTGAAATTAGATTAAGTAGTGAAGTAGAGAAACTAACGGATCCCTCATCTTTGATTTCCTAATTATGATGTTCATACGTCAAAAAATTATATACTTCTTACATCAGATCTTTTGTCAGGTAAAAAATTGTATAATGACAGATTGGAATATTTTCTATCATATACAAATCATTATTTAGAGCCAGAGTAAATGGTACAACCTTACCTCGAACTAAGACAACTTCTTGGGTAATTACATGTAAGTTAGCATAAAACTCTTTTACTACGGGTACTACAGCTGCAGCGGTAGTGTAGCACAAAACTTCTGAACGCCTTTGTACAATGAATTTTCTTGATCTGTGAACTTGGATTACTCACTCCATGATTAAAAAAGCCTCTCTCCTTGATAAGTCACTTCTTCTTGATGACTTTGTCGTATAATCTCTATGCGTCAAAATTGATAAACTATCTTCTATTGAAAAGTCCACACCTTGAAGTATTTATAGAATTGGAATCCAAGGAAATTGAAATTAGGAATTTTCTGGATGTCCAAGTAAATTTTTAGGACTTTTAAAACACATATCGGTGGTTATTGTAGAGTGAAATCCCGCCAAAGTCTGCCAAAATCGTTTAGCACGTGAAAAATACTTGGGACGCCATCGACACTGCTGATGGTACTATTGACGCCGTGGTCTTTTAGTCGAGCGTCATCGGCGCCCATTCTTCCGCCGTCAGCTCCACAGGCCAAATTTGTGTCTGAAATTTATTTGTTGAATTTGATTCCAAATTTTCTTCCAATACCAATATTTGTCTTAATTTATGATATATAAAGTTGTGTGAGACTTAAAAATAATATTATTTCCTAATACATAAATACACTTATTAAAAAAATAATAATATATAGATATTTAGATTTATATGTGGGTTGCCTCTCATAAAGCACTTGGTTTAATGTCATCAGTCCGACATACCATTTGTTTAGTTGGGTTGACTTAACATTAAAACTTCTTTAAATTGTGGTATATTTCCTTAATAATAATGTTTCAATCCATGCCCATTAACTTTAAATATCTTTCAAGTTTTAGGATCCTTAACAACAACAGTTTCATAATGATAGACTTTAATCACTTTAAGTAGTCCTAACCATCACAATCTCAGTTCTCCTAGAAATAATCTCAATCTTGTATTATATAATAGATCTTCTTGTCCAGGTTTAAACTTTTTATTAATAATCTTCCAATCATGCCATATTTTTATTTTTTCCTTATATATTTTTGCATTATCATATGCTTCATTTCTGATCTCCTCAAGTTCATTGAGTTGCAATAATCTTTTCTCACCAACATCTTTTAGATTAAAATTAAATTCCTTAATAGCCCAAAATGCTTTATGCTCCAACTCTACTGGTAAGTGGCATGTTTTTTCTAAAAATAAGTATGCATGGGGACATTCCTCTAAGAGTCTTATAAACAGTGTTGTATGCCCATAATGCAGTATCTAATCTAGCATACAAATCCAATTTATAGGAATTTATAGCTTTTTACAAAATTCATTTTATTTCATGATTTGATATTTCTGCTAGACCGCTAGTTTGAGGATGATAAATAATAGAGAATCAATGCATAATATCATATTTCTTGATTCTCTTATTTATAAAATGGGATCCTTCATCTGTATGAATTACTCTCAGCATTCCATATCTTCTAAAAATGTTTTTATATAAAAATTTAGAAACACTTCGAGCATCACATTTAGGTACAACAACAACTTCTATCCATTTGGAAATATAATCAACAAGAAACATATAAAAGTTTTGAAATGAAGGAATAAATGGTCCCATAAAATCTAATCCCCACACATCAAAAATTTCAACATCCAATTTGTAATTTAGAGGCATTTTGTTTCTTCTAGATATATTTCCTACTCGCTGAAATCGATCACATGTTTTAATATATTCATTAACACCTTAAAAAGAGTAGTCCAATAAAATCAAGCTTGCAAAATTTGATAAGCAGTTTTATTTATTCCAAAATGTCCTCCAAATTCAAAGTCATGACATCTTTCAATTATTTATTGAATTTCTTCACAAGGCACACACCTTCTAATAATTAGATCTTTACATTGTTTATATAAATATGGGTCATCCCAAAAATAGAATTTTGAATCATATATGAAGTTCATTAATTTTTTATTCTTAATATCTGGTGGTAGAATATCACTCACAATATAGTTTACTATATCAAAATACCACAGAGTATCTATTTCATCAGTCATTATAGACGGACACTAAAATTATTCATCAGGGAAATTTTATAAAATTTCATTTGATAAATTAGTTAATATTTCTTTTTCTAATCTAGAGAAATGATCAGCTACTTGATTGTCATTTCCCTTTCTATCAACTACAGAAAAATTGAACTCTTGCAATAGAAGTATCCATCTAATTAACCTTGGTTTAACATCCTTCTTGTGCAGTAAGTATTTAATAGCAGAATAATTTGTATGCACTATATATTTAGTTCCAATTAAACAAGGTCTAAAGTTATCAAAGGCATAGACAATAGCTAATAACTCTCTTTTAGTAGTAGTGTAGTTAATTTGAGCATCATTCAGAGTTTTACTAGCATAATATATTTCTTTGAAAACTTTATTGTGCCTTTGTTGTAACACAGCTCCAATAACATAATCACTAGCATCACACATTATTTCAAATGATTTTTCCCAATCAGGTGGTATTATTATAAGTGCAATGATTAACTTTTCTGTCAATAATTCAAATGCTTTTATGCATTCCTTATTAAAATTGAATTTCTTATCTTTTTCTAAAAGTTGGCAAAACGGCTTTGTTATTTTGGAAAAATTCTATATATAACGCCTGTAGAAACTAACATGTTCTATAAAACTTATTACCCCTCTGACCGTAGTCGGTGGTGATAATTTTTCAATAACTTAAATTTTTTCAGGATCTTCTTCCATGCCATTTTCAAAAATTTTATGCCCAAGTACAATTCCTCCTACAACCATAAATTAACATTTTTCCCAATTTAGTACTAGAGTAATTTTTTCACATAATTCTAGAACTTTTCTAAATTATTTAAGCATAATTCAAATGAAGTCCCGAACACAAGGAAATCATCCATAAATACTTCCAATCCATGCTCAATCAAATTACTAAATATTGACATCATACATCTTTGAAATGTTGCTGGTGCATTGCATAGTCCAAAATGCATTTTACGAAAATAAAATGTTCCATAAGGACTTATAAAAGTTTTCTTGTCTTCATCGCCAGGAGAAATTAAAATTTGATGATAACTGGTATATCCATCTAAAAAATAGTAATATTTATTTCCAGCCAATCTATCCAAAATTTGATCTAGAAGGGTAAAGGAAAGTGATATTTTATGCTGGTCAAGTTTAATTTTCTATAATCTAATTTTCTATAATCTATACGAATTCTCTAACTGGTAACTTGTCTTATTGGAATTAATTCATTTTTCTCATTTATTTCAACGGTCACTCCTCCTTTCTTTCAAACACAGTGAATTGGGCATACCCAAGCACTGTCTAAAATATGATATATAATTCCAGCATCTAACCATTTTAAAATTTCTTTTTTAACAACTTCTTTCATTGTTGGGTTTAATCTCCCTTCAGGATCAGCTTTAAGTTCATATTGTTCATGTAATAAAATTTTGTGCATACAAATTAAAGGACTAATTCCCTTAATACCTGCTTAATTCCCAAAGGACTAATTCCCTTAATACCTGCTAAAGTCCATCCAAAAGCCTTTTTATATCTTTCTAATGTTTTTATTTTTTTTGTTCTTGCATTTCAATTAACTCTGAAGATACAATAACAGGCAATGTAGTGGAATCTCCTAAAAAATAAATATTTTAAATGAGCAGGCAATACTTTTAGTTCAAGTTCAGGTGGTTTAATACTTGAAACAATAAGATTTTTATCATCATTTTCCAACAAATCTAAAGTTTCAATTTTTGCTGAATATAACTTAATTTTTCTTCTTTTATTTCATCCTCTTTTTCACTAAATTCTTCTTGCTTTAATTTTTTTTTAAAGCTCTCTTAAATTCTTCATTACTTAGATAATCAGTAACTTCCATCCAAAACATTCATTAGCTTTTTCTATTATAGGATATTTCATAGCTTTTGCAATATTAAATTTTACTTCTTGATCATTAGCTCTCATTATTAATTCTCATTTATGCACATCTATCATAGCTCTACCTATTGCAAGAAATGGTCTCTTCAAAATAATAGGAATTTCTTTATCTTCCTCCACATCTAATACTATAAAGTCTACATGGAAAATAAATTTATCCACTTTTACTAATACATCTTTAGGATAAGTCATTAGTGGGTCAGCTAACTGAAGAGTTACAGTAGTATGGGAAATCTCTCCCAAATCTAAATGTTTAAAAATTGATAGAGGCATTAGATTGATTCTTGCTCTTAAATCACATAAGACTTTTCCATAAATCTTTTCATCAACTGGACAAGGTATAGTAAAACTACCAGGATCTTTTAACTTCTCAGGAAGCTTTTTCTGGATAATAGCGCTACACTCTTCACTAAGTGCAACAGTCTCAAGATCTGCAAACTTTTTTTTCTTATTTAGTATATCTTTCATAAATTTCACATAACATTTTCAAAGCCTTAATGAAAGGAATGTTTATCATTAACTTTTTAAGGATTTCCAGAAATTTTGTAAATTGTTTCTCTTTATTCTTCTGTTTTAATCATTGAGGAAATGGAGGTAATGTTTTTTTCTAAATGAACTTGTGTTTGTTCATTTTCATTATGGGCACTTTCCATCTCTTCCTTCTCCTTATCAACATCTGTTCTCTTTGGATTCTTGTTTCAACTTCTTTTCCATATCGTAATTGAATTTCTTTAATTTGTTCTTTATTTAGATCTTTGGTATTAACTTCCACCGTACTTGGAAGATTTCCTGAAGGTCTGTTACTAAGTGCAGTGACAATATGTCCTAAATGATTTTTAATATTTCTAATAGCAGCCCCTTGATTTTGTATTTGATTTCCCATATTCAACTATACCTCTTCTATTGTTAACTTCTTCTCCTAGCTTGTGGGTTAGGGTTAGAGTTAAATCTAGGAGCATAATAAGGTCGATAATTAGGATTTCCTTGATTTTTCAAATTTCTTGACGGGTTCATTGAATTTTTATAATAATTCTAAATAAAATTTGGCTGATTTTTCCATGCAGGATTGTAATAGTTAGAATAAGGAGTGTTATTTAGATTATTAATAACATTCAAAAATTCATAAGATGATTGAGTATTAATTATCTATCCTAGTGAATTTTCGTCCAATACTGGTGGTATTTGTAAATATTTCACTCCAATTTAATCAATATTTTTTTGATATATCGGTAATTTGAGATGCTAAAATAGACATTGCATCCGATTCATGAATACTAGCTACTCTCTTAGGATTTACCCGTTCAGAGGGCTAGTGAAAATTATTAGTAGCCATTTTTTCTTTTAAAGAGTATGTTTCATCAAAAGGTTTTGACATTATAGATCTGTCTGCAGCAACATCTAGATTAGATCTAAGTGATCCTAATAATCCATTGTAAAAAGTTTAAATTTAATCCATTGTAAAAAGTTTAAAAAAGTTTAAATTATTAACTAATTTGGTAAAGCATGGTGTGGACATTTTTTAAGGAGATCCTTAAATCTTTCTCAGGCTTCATATATCGATTCCCCTTCAAATTGACAAAAAGATGTAATATCATATCTAAGTTTAGCAGATTTTGAGGGTGGAAATTATTTAGCTAACAATTTTTGTGTTAGTTCTCCCCAAGTTCTGATAGATCTAGGTGCTAATGAGTTTAAACAAGCTTTAGCTTTATCCCTTAATGAAAAAGAGAAAAAAAAGTCTAAGCCTAGAAAAGTCTAAGCCTAACAACATCATTAGGCACTCCATCATATTTAAAAGTAGCACAAATTTCAAGAAAAATAGCAAGATGTAATTTAGCATCTTCAATAGGTGTTCCTCCAAATTGATTATTTTGTACCAATTGGATAATAATAGGTTTAAGCTCAAATGAATTAGCAGCAACATCAAAATTTTGAATAATTAATTGAAGTTCATCTGCTGTAAAATTAAAATGATCTTTTAAAAGTCTTTATCGATTTTCATTCATTTGATTATCTAAGTAAGTAGTCATTTTGTTCAAAATTTTATTTTCTTTTTGTTGTTTTCAAGTTTTTCTAATAGTACGTTCTAATTCTGAATTGAAAGGTACTAAAACTTCTGGTCCAATATTTCATAAAAATAAATATAATAAGCAAAGAAAAATTTCTTAAAAATACTCTTAAATATACAATTATATATATATATATATATATATAGATTTTTGAATTTATAATTTTTTTTGGTATTTTGTATTTTGTATATTTTTATCTCTAAATTTCCTAGTTTACCAAATCTATTTAATTTACCATTACATTGCCCGGCAACAGCGCCAAAAACTTGATCCTGGTTGAATATAGTTGTGTAAAATTTATAAAGTTGACTCCACTTTATAACAGTGTCAAAAACTTGATGTGGTATGGCTAGGAGGATACTGGCTCCTACTCTATCTTAAATGATAGTTGACTAATCTTAAATTTAGTCCTTAATATGTGGCTACGCTAGGAGGATACTGGCTCCTACTCCATAGCTCCCACTTCCCTCCCCAAGAAAGCTAACTCTGGCTTTAGTTTTTAAACACTAAGATCGAATTGGGGATTTTTAGTCTGTCACCCTAGAAATCTCCAATTCTACACCCAATAAAGTATATTTCCCTATTTATTTGTACTTAATTCCATGACCGAAATACTCCTTCCCGGACTTAAATGTGATTCTCACTCTGTTGTAGAACTCATACTCCATTTTCTGAATGATATGTTTCACAACATATTTTAACAATTTAATTGGACAGATTGAAAAGTAAAGTAAGAGCGGAGTTGAAAAACCATCATAATTTATAAAAACCATCATAATTTATTTCATAATTTATTTCAAATTTTAACATAACATTAGAACATCCAACTCTTCATTTCATTATATCTCAAAGTAGGGAGAAAGATAAATGAATCTACTCATACTTCATGAGAAACATACAACAAAACACAAATTTTATATATAAAATAATGTTCATACAACAATAATAAACAAATAACACTCATCTGAAATTCTTTCTCAAAGCAAATCCTTTGTAGCCTCTCTTAGGTAATGTAGGAAGAAGAAATCTCTCACTTCTCTTCCTCTCCAACACTTCTTAGAGAATAGTTCACACTTATACTAACCACAAAAACTTAAAACTATAAAACTTATAACTAATTAATGGTGTGGAATGGCATGGAATGTGGGTGTGTGAAGAGGAAAACTCAAATGAGTGGAAGAATTTGAAATAGTGTGAAGGGGGGGGGGTTCTATTGAAATTTTGGCCCTAAATAAAGCTTAGGTCGGTTCTCCAATAGGTGCATCCAAAAACTCTTCAAAAAGCATTCAAGTTCATCGAATCTTCTAGAAACAGGGCTTCCACCAACATAAGCGCCATCGGCGCACATCCTGGTGTCATTGGCGCCAGTGCTCTTCTAATTAAATCCCAAGTCTCTGTTAAATTGCACAGTTGACGCCCAATTTGGCACCGTTGGGACTGAACACATTTTTAATTTCTTCATTTTAACTCCAAATTTCATCCTTTTTGCTTCCTTTTTGCTCCCTTTTTGCTCCAAGTCTTTAAAATCAATAACCTGCAATAAAACATAAAAAATACCTTCCATTAAAGTGCAATATCACAAAAAATGAGTATAAAATATAGGTCTAAAAATACACATTTTTTTTGTGTATCATTGGGCATTCTATGAATGCTCCTTCTGTTGATACTTGTGCAGGAATCTCCATGCTGCACATTGGGCAACCTATGTAAAGCTCATGTAGTACTACTGACTGTATCTGCTCTGCAGGAAGCTTGGATTCGTCCTCTAAAATAGGAGGACTAGTGGAATTCTCCTTCATGCAAGGATCATAAATTTTTCCATCTGTGATTGGGGTGAGTAAATTTTCTGCCTCTTTCAATCGTCTCTTTTCTTCACGTAGAAAAGCTCTATGCTTGGGACGATTAGCATTCCAGCGTTGAGTTCTTCTTAGTGGTGCATCTGGGACCCTTTCTTCATCAGAATCAATTAAATTCTTTGTTGATGTGGTTATCACAGATGGTAAACGAATGGACCCCTCCATTGGATTTTGTTGTGTTATCACTTTCTTCCTTTTGGGTGAGGAGTCTTCTTTAGTGCTGATCCTCAAATGTGATGGTATTCCTTCATTCTTTTGGTGGCTGACTATGTCCATCAAGGGACCCTCATAGATTACATTGATCTAAACGAAATCTAAGTCAAAATCTACGATGCACTTTCTCTGTTTAGTGCGAGATTTAAACTGTCTCTAAAGGCAAAAATCAGCTTTCGTCCCGACACTTTTTTGCAAAGATAAAAAAATATTAGTGCGCTAAAATTTAGCACGAAAAAGAATAAAAATGAAGCGATCATTAAACACAACTTTTAATTTTTACATGTGTAAATTTATTATTTAATTTATTTTGATTTAATGGAGTTTCAAAATTAGAGAATAAAGGAATATTTAATATGGAAAAATTTCAAAATTTTCATTTTATTGAAATTAATTTTATTAAAAAATTTTAGACCTAGTCGCAGACGCTTGGCCAAATTAATAACCCCAGTGCAATCAAAATTTCAAAAAGCTAATTTCAAGCAATATTACGTCTGGTAGTATGTCTTCAAGTAGTGGCCATTAACAGGCGGCATAAGTGTTTTGCCTCAAAAATCTACCAGCTGGTAAGATCCTCCTGAGTAAACTTCCTCTATGACGAATGGTCCTTCTAAAGTTTGTTCAAAGTTTTCACATATTTTGTGGTGTACAAGGATAAGTCTTTTGAGAATGAGAACGCGGTCACCAACTTTGAATGCCCTCGGGCAGACCAATTTGTCATGAGACTGCACCAACCATCCTTGGTAAAGCTTCAAATTTTGTTGTGCTTCTAGTCATTTTTCCTCAAGACTTTCTAACTCTTCAAGCTGAGTTTTGGACTTTTTTTAGCTGTGATTTGGTTGGTGATGGCTACTCTGAGATACGGTGTCTGAACTTCTAAAGGCATTATGGCCTCAGACTTGTAGGATGTACATTGAGTGGGAGTTCTGAACGTTGTTTAATAAACCCATAAAGCTTCTAATAGTTTATTATGCCAATCTCTTTTGGTTTCATGCAATGTTTTCTATAAGATTTGCACAAGCGTATTGTTGAAGTCCTCGGCCAGTCCGTTTGCCCTGGGATAGTAAATCGTAGAGTACCTCCAGTCTATCCCATGTCTTTTGACAAAGTTGTTGGTCTTTGTACTCTTGAAGGTTGTCCTATTGGAGAAAATCACTCGGCATGGTACATAAAAATGGTAAACGATCTAGCTTTTGAAAAATTGTAGAACATGGTGTGTTGTATCCTCTCGTAAGGGCACTACCTCTGCCCAATTGGAGAAGTATTTCTTAGCGACAAGAATAAATCTGTCCCTTAGAGGATGGAGGGTCTATTGGACCTATTATATCCATGCCCCAACACTCAAATGGGCATGAGGTAACAGTTGGGTGTAGCACATTCGGGGGTTGGTGTAAGACCACCCCATGCACTTGACAAAGGTGACACCTTCTTGCTGTATCCATGAAAAAAAATATCATTGCTGGCCAATCGTACCTGAGTCTCTTGATCTTCATTTTCATTTTCAGCCTTGACTGGTAAGCACCACACAATCTAGCGTGTACTTCCTTGATAATATTTAGTGATTCGACCCTGCTCAAACATTGCAATCACATCTGATTGAATGATCTTCTATAGGGGACATCACCAATTAGAGCATATGAGATAGCTCTTCTTGTGATGTGATATGCCTCAGACTTATCCTCATGCAGCTTTGCAGTTTGCAAATATTCTATTAATGACTTACTCTAATCTTCGTTCATGGCAGAAACTACAATCATCATTCCTTCTTCTTTTTTGACTTTTCGTAAGTCGTCGAGGTCAATCTGAGATAAAACTCTTCTTCCTTGTACTGCAATGTCAATGGAATCCTCTAGTGGACATGTCAGTTCCTTGGCAAGTTTCACTAGATTGTCAACATAGATTTTATCTTCTCGTGGAATCTAGTATAGAGTCACACTAGGAATCTATTCAAGCAACTTTATTGTGTTACTGGTGGTAGTACCATAGATGTCAATATCTATTATATCCATTGAGATGCCAACTCTAACCCGGTGATCAATGCTTTATATTCTTCTTCGTTGTTTGTACACGGCTTTGTGATAGGATAATCTCTACATGCCCTTATCTGGCCTGAAGAAAATCCGCCCAATTCCTGCTTTGCCTGGTATAACCATTTTTGATTAGTTGTCTTTTTTGGCTGATGAAGCTCCATCAAAGTACATTTCCCAATATTTGGCATTTGACAGTTCTATTTGTCTTATTGTCTCCTCTGGTAGTTCATCATTGAGTGGGGACCCAGTTGGATGAGGGTGCGCTACGAGAAAATCTGCTAAAATCTGTCTTCTGATAACACAGAGGGGAACGATAGTTATATCAAATTGTAATAAAATTATTGACCACATTGCTAAACATCCAGAAAGTGTTGTTCAGGTCATCAAATATTGCAATGGATTAACTTTTGAAATTAGGGTAATTTTATCAGAAAGCATGTAATGTCTAAGCTTTTGGAAGACAAAAATTAGAGCTAGACAATGCTTCTCAATAGGCAGATACACTACCTTCCTCGGTATTAAAGATCGACTCAAGTAGTAGAGCACATTTTCCTTACCATTGTCATTGACCTTGGCCAATAGGGCTCCGAGAGAGTCATCTAAGGTCGTAGTATAAAGTATCAATGATTTTTTCGAGATAGGGGCAACCAAAATAGATGGTGACATTAAGTATCTCTTAGCATCCTTAAAGGTCTGCTAACATTTCTCTTCCCAAATGAAGTTGGCATCCTTTTTAATTAATACCGAAAAGGGATGATGCCTATATGACAGATTAGATATAAAGCATCTCAGATTTGCCAACTGTCCCTAAAAGGAGCATAGTTGTTTCAAGGTTTTGAGAGCAGGCATTTCTAATATAGCTTTATTCTTATCTGGGTTGATCTCGATTCCTTGATGACGGACAACGAATCCTATATATTTTCTGGAGGTGACGTCGAAGGCACACTTTACAGGATTCATCTTGAGATTATATCATTTTAATCGTTCAAACACGATCTTCAAATTGTAGAAATGGTCTATTTTCTATTTGCTCTTGATGAAAAAATCATCCACGTTGCACTCCACTTGGTTGTGAATGAGGTCGTCAAATATTTTGATCATATCTCGTTTTTATGTTGCTCTGACATTATTTAATCCGAATGGCATCACTGTGTAGCAAAAGATCCCAATTGGTGTCCTGAAAGCTGTAAGTGTTGCATCCTTTGGAGCCATCTAGATTTGGTTATAACATGATGGTCCATCCATGAAATAGAAAATATCATGTGTCGATGCGATGTCCACCATTAATTCTGGTATATTCAATGGAAACTCATTGTTTGGACATGCCTTATTTAAATCCTTGAAGTTGACAAAAACACAGATTTATCCATTTTTCTTCTTAACTGGTACAATATTGGCTAACCATGTTGGGTATTTCTATTCCCACAAAAAAAATTAGCATCTATTAATTTCTTCACCTCAGCCTATGACTTGTTGCTTTATCTTGAGGTGCACTCTTTTGGGACCTCATTTTATTGTGGTCATATCGTTGTCCACCCTGAGTTTATGCAAAACAACCTCTGGAGATAGTCCTGACATTTCATCATTACTCCAGGCAAAACATGCTTTGAACACTGATAATAGCTTGATTAGCTCCATAGATTATTCATTATTGAGTGAAGAACTTATAAACATCCCTGACATTTCATGATAATAGCTTGATTACCTCCAAAAGGCAATTTCATTATTTCATTAGAGTCCTCTTCTAAATTTATATGATTTCAAAATTGGAGAAGAGGAAGTTTGGTAAAATTTGAGCGGCATTAAACTAATACTATAGACTTCCTTGACCTATAAACTCTTAACCTTTTGAGGGTGGATTGGAGTATTGTTCATGGCATTCACATAGTGGTTAATCATATCATACATTGACTCATATTCACCTTTATCCACGTCTTCTAAAGAAAATTAGTATTATGGTCTCTTTTATTTTATCATCATCATTTCTTCCTCAGAACTTACTTCGTCATAACCTTATTCCATGTTGATCTTGATGGTTGGCCTAGTCCGTTCAACAATCATGTTGTTTCTTCCTCGCCCATGTCCCCGGCCTCAATCTCGGGTTTATGGGCTAAAAGAACCTCTATCAATCCATTGTGAAAAAATGTAAGTAGATCGTTGAAGCGGAGATGAATGGAATCTTCTTTATGATTCTTCTAAATATTGTACTTCATTTTCTATAATTTCAAGGGAAAAGACAATTTTCTTTGGAGGCGCGTAATAGGCGGCGTCTTTGTGCATACCAACTTCATGACTGAAAATGGTTGTAATTCTTCTTTGATGAAATGTTCTTGCCCTTTTTTGAAATATTTAATGCATTAGTGTATGGATGACAAAACCAAGTTGCATTTGTGAATTCACGGTCACCAAGTAGAGCATTGAAAGAGGGCTGGACATTGATGATATGGAATTTTGTGGTTGTTACTAGTTCTCAAACTTTCAAAAGCAATGTAATTGATCTAAGGGCTCTTTCTCCCGTTTGGTTGAATCTCCTTAACATCATTTTATCAGTTGTAAGCTCCTGAGCCTCAATTTCCAAATAGGCCAATGTCTGCAGACTCATTAAATTGAGTGATGCTCCCGGATCTACCAAAATACTGGAGAATACAAATCTGTTTAGATTAACAGAGATGTAGAGTGGTCAGTTATGGTTGGCGGTACCGAGCAACAAGTCTTCATATCTGAAGGTTATCCCAGGTTGTTCCTTTAACAAACAAACTTCATCCAAGGATGTGCTAGCCAACTGAGCTAAGCAAATCTCTGGGTCAAGCAAAGCTATATCTAGAGACTCTCTCATCTCCTTTGACACGATTAGAGAATTTTAAATGCTTAGTTTGGCTGACAACCTCCTAAGATGAGCTAGAACTTTAAAATCCAATTTATATAATCCATTAATCTTTACTTGATTATGTGGGTCTTCTACTAGCGAAGGTAGAGGTAGCTCTTCCTGAGTAACTACTTTTTTTCCTTTCACTGAAGGTGGCCTCGAGGGTAACACTTTACCACTCTTTATATTTTTTTTGTGATTTCCTTTTTCTAAGATCCTGCATGCAAATATTTTGGTGTCTCTTTTTCTTCATTAGATAGATCTAAGTTGATAGCAAGTGGTGCATCGTGACACTCGAGGACTGATTCCTCACTTCTGGTGCTATCTTAACCAATATCATCAACATCTTGATCATTCTCATAAACGGGTTCATCGGGCTTAAATACAATTTGATGATTGGTTTAGGAATCGAGATCGGAGTTAGATTAAGCAAACTCAGTTACGTTATCACTAAAAATAATTAAATTGTAGCTAAAATAAGAATCATTATATTCATAATACCTCAGTGGGATAAAAATATAATCATACATGGTCAGGGTTTTGAGGATTTTCTTCCCTGAATCCAAGACAACCAATCTAACAAGGACAACTCCTATCCTAACCACCATGCTATCGGTCTTCACGATGTCGTTCTCCTCTTTCTCTTCTAGTTGTGGTGGTTTCGCTGGCCAGATCTCCATCTTGGGTTGAACAGGCTGTAGATTCTAAACGACTGTGTGTACCGAAGCGGTCTGAATTTGATCCAGTATCTTCTTGGATGATTTGCTTCAAAATGTACTCCATCCATATTTTTCGGAATAAGATCTATTGGAGTGATTGACCCAACTGAAATCATATTTAAAGAACCTCTTTTGGGTTCTTTTAAAAATTTAGTCGGGATTGTTATATTACCTTCAATAAGATTCCTCTCGAGCCAATCCTTTAAGACGAAACATTCCTCTATAATATGTATAAGCATTCTGTGGTATGGGAAAAAATTGGGCTGATCTTTCTTGTCGACCTCCTCAAGTTTACTTGGATTTAGCAATTAGAACTCAAAATTCTTCATTAGACTTCAAATTTTAGGTACAACTTCGTCTTTGAAAAAAAATATCCTTTTTTTCATGTCGAAAGAGTCAGATCCATTCTATCCTCTACACTGTGCGGTCCTTCCTGGTGTGACAGTTCGCTAGGCTGGCTATACTAATGTGTTCTTTGCTGCTGGATATGTTGTGATGATGGCTGTGAATTCTGATGAGAATACTCTACCTGAATCTTCATTGGCTGCTTTCCTTTATTCACTATTGCTATTGTTCCAGATTTCTTCTTGAATACTCTGGTTTGCCTTAGCTTCTTGGCCTTTTCATGAGAATCCATATGTTTGACTTCTTCTTGTAGACTTCTAGCTTTACCGAGTAGCTTCTTAAAGGACTTGATGGTTAGTCCCTTAAGCATGAAAGCTATCAACCGATGGATGCTTTTGAGTAGAGACTCATTTGCAAGATTTTCTTGTAGTTGAGGCTCACATTTAATGCTAAGGTTTCTCCACCTCACGATATAATCCTCCAAAATCTCATTAGGATATTGCCTTTTTATAACAAGATTTCCAACAGAAACATGATGTTTTGCTCCATCAAATGTCTTTACAAACAATAGTTCTAACTTGGAGAATTTCTTCACTGATCTGTTAGGCAACTCGACATACCAATCAAATGTTATCCCTGATAAGCTACTGACAAATTGATGAAAAAGCAAGGCTTCATTATTTCTAGTATTGCTACAACTAACTCAAAAATGCACTATATGCTATCTGGGATTTACAGTCCCATCAAATATCTTAAAGTTTAGTGATACAAAACCCTTAGGGTAGGGTACAACATTAAACTCCTCTTGATATGTTCTATACTTTAAAATCAATGCACCACCCTTAGATTGGGCCGAGGCCTCCCGAAATTGTTCGACCATTTGTTTAAATTTCTTTTCTGGTATGACGCTTTGACAGAGTCCTTCTTTTGTTGATCATCTCTGTTAACTGAGGCAACTTCCCTCCTTTAATTGGTGATATGCACAATTTCTAGCTAGTTGACTTCTCAAGAAGATAACAGATGTGGTTGAGACTATCCATGAATTGTAGACATAACAGCCATGGTAGTGGCCATTTCTTCCATTCTCCTCTCCATTTGGTTAGTTTGCTCATACCTTACCACAATGCCCCTATTCAAATCATCTACGACATTCCCTTCAGTAAGAGGTTGGGCGTTGCGCGCAGATGCAGTGGCTCTAGTTTTGATGACATGAATATCCATGAAGTCATCATCGAGATAATCATTAAAGTAAAAATCTTCATCGCCATCATCAACAGAAACTCCATGTTCTCTGGCTAACTAAAAAATCTTGACCCTGAGCTTCTCAACCCTTGCTTCAATTATCGATTCTTGTATCAACTTGACATCTAGGGGACTCTGCTTAACATCCTCCACTTGTTCATCCAATTCAATAGAAATAGCTACGACGACTTCAGATACTTTGGACCCTTGCTTCATCCCATGATTCTGCCCTACATGCTCCCTGAATCGTGTTAGTACGGAAAAATTAGGTACCCATATCTTTTCTTCAATGCTGATGCCTTGAGACAGGGTCTCCCAACAGAGACATGGACATATGGGAGATTGTTATGCTCCCCATGGTGTAGACCAGATATAGTATCGGGTAACCTCTTCAACTTTTCCTTCAGAACTTTGGAAACCTCCTTATGACTGGTAACTGGTAGACTTTTTGGACCTAGACGTGATTTAACCGGTTGGCAGCCTGTAGGTCTTGGAGCAGAGATGGTATCATCAGTAGTGATGATGGTAGTAGCAATTCTGCTTCCTAAGTGGAACCAGACGGGAATGTGAGCTGACAAAGTTTTAATTGATCTTTGAGATCGTCTGACATATTTAACATCTCTTAGTATTTTTTTTTCATGTGAGTAGATACTGTACATCCCACTCATTTAAGTAATTCAGTGACTGAACAACCCTTTTTTGTAGCAAATCTCTGGAATATTGTACTGACTCATGTGATAAGAGTGGGCTTATTCCTCTCCCCACCATGTACATGAGGTGATAGTAAAATAGTAGCAATCTTTTGAATACTTTCGTACCTATCGATTTCGATTAGGGGATGAAACCTACTCCCTCGCAGAAGCGGATAGGTTTCCAGCAATCCAAGTTCCTTCTGATGAGGAATTTCATCAACAAACACCTCTATAGAAATCTGAGCTTTAGCAGCCTTACGAATCTTTCAGCTGCGATTTCTTCTTTGGGATCGAGTTAATGGAGCAAACCTCAAAATCAATTCAATTTCAAATACCAACAGTGGGATGATAAATGCTTTAGCTGTACCTTCCACGATCACGACCTCCTTTCCTTTGGCAAAAAAGGGGATCATAGACTTAACAGGTGCTAGGGCAGCAACGGTTTTCACCTTCATGCAAGAAGGGAAATCCTGGGGACAGTTTAGGTTGAACTCAACAGGAAGCTCTTAAACTTCTGGAGTGGTAACTTTCATTATGATAAAGGGAGCCTTTCATAGCACGACTTCAAGTTCATCAAATCCGGCTCCAAACTTGATAGTGGAAGCAGCATTGCAGGCATTGTGGCTCATTGGCAGGTTGTAGGAGAAGTGAGCGTAGGGAACGTCATTGCAGCAGCTTCAAAAATAAAGCTCTGGGGTTAGTTATTTGTCCAATACTTTGTAATTTTTGTGTGAACACTAAAAATTAACAAAGGCTGGGATGTAGACTAGACAATCTTTATTTAATTTTTAGTTTGTGAGGATTTTAAAATTTAGTAAAAATAGGTTAAAAGTAGAAAGAATTATTTAATTAAATAATAAAGGTTAGAGAGCAAGCACAACATGACACAATTTGATTTAATTTGCAAAGTAGAAAACTAAACTCAAAAGGGAAAGTGAAGTTCAGGACCCAGTATAGGATCGAATTCACAATGGACATTGCTCAGGCAGAATTAGTTCACCAACACACCTATTGGGGGTCTGACACCACACAAAAGAAAAAAGTCTGAAAGAAATCCTGACCCTCTCTGTCCAAAAGTGATTGAACAAACGGTTCTGAAGTCTGAAAGAGTTAACTGTAAATACGAAAGAAAAAAATGGGTGAAGTATGCTAAGGGAAGAAGAGTAATTTGGTCCATAAGGTACATGGTCACATTACCGATGTATGAAGGTAATATTCCCTGATTTAAATGGAGAGAAAAACAAATCTCCAGCGGAGTCGCCAGAAGTTGTTGTCATTAATTTTAGGGGGTTCTGTGGTAGCTGTTGGTCACCAGGATTGGAAAGCTAATGCTCAAAATGCTAGCTCCAATCTATTCTTCATAATAAGTTTTATGTTTTCTAATGTGTCAAGTCATGATGTCAAATCAAGTGTTTCCTAAAGTCATTTAAATATTACGGGGGGGGCTTAAAGTTGCTTAGAGCAACACCGGTTATGATCTCACAATTCCCTCATTCTGGTATCACTATTTTCTTTTGAATTTACTTAGCTTAAACGAGTTATGAAACCCATTTAAAACGAAGATATTTTACTAGCAACCATAGGTTACCTCCTCTGAGAGACTCCCGTAAATTCAAAAGGACATTTTAAATTTAGTGAAATTTCAAAGGATTTACGGTTACCTTTGAAACAATTTGTTTAGGTTTTCAAAATGTTGATTAATTTTGAAAGTGGTTGTTTTTTAGTTTTTCACGTGAAGTAAGATACACACCTAACAAGTTATGATGTTTTGCAACAAAATTAAAATGACAGAAAATTAAATAACACTGCAAAAGCATACCTGTCATGTTCTCGATATTCTCGCTAAAATATTAGCTTTTGCAACATTTATATAATTTTTTTGGAAATTTAAATAAATGGCAAGAGTAGATTAAGGTGTATCTAATAGACTCCAAACTATGACTTATTGAGTCCCAAAAGATCTTAATGGATGATTTTAGAACAAAATATAGCAAGTTCAATTTGTCCTTCAAAATATCAAAGAGGCTTCAAAGTGTTCGGGAAATGACCCTAAACTGCTTTAAAGCTCTCTTAAAACATTTGAGTTCACTTTAAACTTATCATATTATTCCATTAATCATCCTATGTCAAATTAAAATTACCCCATTCGTCATTGAATCTTGACATTTTAATCATTTTTAGGGTAAGGTACCCAATTAATCAATTTATATTTTACTTAAAAGTTATGTGGGTGAAGGCCCCTTAAGCAAGTTCCAGTCATTCAGGACTTTGTACCCACCAAAGCTAGGTTTATAGTGTTAATCATCAATCACATTACTTCTAAATCCATCAAATAAGTTTTAAAATCAAGCCTAGCTCAGTACCAAGCCCCTTAATAAATCTAATGGGCGGAAAATTAGTAAGTGTTAGAATTTTAATTTTGATGATATGGATTCTGATTAATAGAAGTGGACTAAATCATAAGTGAGACATCGTCTCCTTAGTTTAAGCCCATAACTAGAAAATCATTTAATTTTGATAAACTTCAAAATTCTGATGATTTAGAAAATTTATAATTTTATTCTTATCATGAAAAGGTGGCAAGTTGGTTTCTACCTCTTACAAATTATATTTTAATCATCCAAACATATTCATTAAGATAAAAAAGTGCCCGTTTTTCCCTTTCATTAATCCTAAATTTTGATTAAGGAACAAAAGTCTAAAATGACCACTTTACCCTTGGGGCTCTTCACCTCATAACTCATTAAGGACAATTCAAATGATTTAAAAGATTTCAGAGTACCCTATCCATTGAGACAAGTAAAACATTAGAGCAGAAAATGTGGTTTTGAAATTTTAATTTAATTTAATTATTTTAACATAGAAAATAGGATTTTAAAATTAATTTATTGAAACTATGAAAATAAAGTTTTTTTTTTTGTTTATGAGAAAAGTATATAGAGGTTCCCTTAGGTTAGAGAAACACTTAGACAAAATTCCATGATATTTTTAATCAAAATTTTAATTTAATTTTATAAGTATTTATTGATTTTTTTAGTTATTTAATTAAATAGAAAATGGGTTTTATTTACCAAAATTACTTTTTATATTTTCCTCTCTGAGTCCAAAGAACTGAGAGAAACAAATTTTTAATTTTTACAATTTTTAATTTATTTATTATAATTATTTTAATGAGAAAAAAAGAAAAATACATTTCAAGCCTTTAGAAATTTATTTTTAATTTACAAAATTTGGGAGAAATATTTTAATGAGTCTCAAGTGATCAGGGATATATTAGGAATATTTTGAAATATTTTTGTATTTTTAAAAATTTTTAACTATTTTTAATTATTTTTAATTTAAAATATATGCCAAAAATCAAGTATTTTATCAAAAATGTCTTTTATATTTCCTAAGTGCTACTGATCACAAGGAACTCATAAAATCACTTATCATAATTTTTTCTAAGTCTATTTAGTTTAATGTAATTATTTTTGTACAAAAATACAATGTTTCTTAGAAAATTAACTTTAGAGCTTAAACTTCATCAAATAATTTTCAAATTTTTACACTAGGTTAATATGATTTCTATGCATAATGGGGAATTGATCTTGTTGACTTTAGATTAATATTTAGGGCCTGTTTGGTTCGGCTTCTGCTGCGTGGCGTGGCGTGCTACAGTGGCTTCGTCCCGCATTGTGGTGTTTGGTTTGAAGCTTTGCGGCAAAACTTTGGCAAAGCGGATCGATTTGCGGCCTCGATATTAGCTCCGCGTCCCCGCTTTCCTCTGAACTATTGTCCCGCTTACCCCTTTCGTTTCTCTTCAGCCCTAACAACTTCCCTTGCGGCTCTCCTTCGTCGTCTTGCTTCGTAGCCCCCCGATATACAAATCTGAGGTATAACGAGCAGTTTTCTTCTTCTAATCGCAGATATGAGAGAGCTTATGAGTTTTTTCGAATGTGATGTTTTCTCTTCTCATATCCTTCCTATTTCGGCAATTTTTTCTTTAGCGCATGGAACCTCTTTAGTTCTTTACCCCTTTTTTTCATCACTAGGGTTTTTCCTTTGCTTTCCCTTCTCGTTTGACCCATTCTTGTTTGGTGGCGGATGGCTCAAGGATGGTAGAAGGTTGTGG
>NW_018231101.1:119895-122721 GCF_001263595.1 Phalaenopsis equestris | reverse complement strand
TTTTTTCGAGCTTGTTGGTTAATAATCTGTTGAAGCACACAGGAAATGGTGTAATAACATTTTGCTATTGAAAATATCAGTATTTACTTTGTATTTTAAAAGAAAGGTTGATGACTCACTCAAGAAGGGATTTATTAGCTAAAGTTTGAGCTATTAATTGATATGTTCTTGCTGTTTTTTCGAGCTAGCCACTATAAGTTTGAGCTATTAATTGATATGTTTATTGGAGGATTGAAATCTCAAGGAAAGGTTGTATCAAGGGAAGAGAGCTAGAAGGAGATGAAAGTCATTATTTCTTTTAGAAGCTTTGTTACAATGTTCACTCATATTTATAAAAGGCTTAACTTGTGCATTACAAATAAAGAATTTATTATGCACAAAATTGGAGGGGTCTTTTTTATGGTAATGGGGAATGTAATTAATATAAATTTGATAATGCATTGCTTTGGCAACTATTTATCATAAATGTTCATCATTGACATTCTACTTTTTGATAATGTTCATGTCAAGCAGCTCGGTCATGAGATGTCTATATTACAGGGGAGTTATTTTAGGATTGTATTGGGATATATTTTTTCTTGGATGAGTTTGGTTGTTGGATGGATTCAGTTGTTCCCACAAATTCATTAATTAATACATGGGTGATGGATTTCAATGAATGTTCATCTATCTAGGGCCTCTTGGCTCTCTTACATGAAATCTTCCTGCAGGTGCTTTGGTTACATCTGCTAAGTTTCAGTAGAGGCTCATTTAGGCTCACATTAAGGAGTAGTCTCAAAAAATGTCAACTCAACATAATTATCATCTATTATTTATTCAACTGTATAATTAGTTGACTTGATGGTGAACTCTCCTCGTAGGCTACTGTTCTCTCAGTAAATTTCATTGTTTTTTACAAGAGACTTTGTTCTTTGTAAACCTCTATTTGTTAGTAGGAGCTGAACACAGGACTTTGTTTAGTGCAAGTTTATATTACTGTTGAGATGACCTTTGTTCTAACAAGGTATTGTCTTGGCTTTTTGCTCGATAACTAGGCCGTTTCACTCCTGTGTTTAGCGACACAATGGTGTACTGTTTTACTTCTATGCGAATTTTGTGCAGTGGAAAATATGTTGGCTCTACTTAAGTGCTATAGCTTTTATGCTTACTTTGATGGTATCGATAATTAGAAAAGCTTAAATTATATGACATTGGTTAAAGGAAGCATTCATAGTTTAGGAGCACATTTTTTCTGTACACTGTTATTTTTCTACTAATTTTGGTTTGCTTTCTTGCAATGCATGCCTTCCACCGCAAGAAATACTCCTATGCTCCGGATTTCTGTTCTTTTTCGGTTGTTGATTGTTATTGTAGTTGGATGTGAGAAGATTGTGGCTGCACTAAGGAAGAGAAGTAATGAGAACTTGCATGTTATATATTGTTTATATGATGTAAGTTGTGCTTATGTGTACAACAAAGGAGTCCTTGTTGATATGTTTCAAAATTTCAGCAACTATTTCAATAAAATATTGCATTCGTTTCCCGTGGACGTAGGTCAGTTGACCGAACCACGTAAATTCTTGCGTTCCCTTATATTTACATCTCTGGTTTGGTTTATTGCTTGCAACTCGTTTATATGTATGCTTTCATTTATTTAGCAATGTTTAAATCCATTATATTAATTCATCTTGTGGGTTATTTTGTTTTTGTGATATTATTAGCATGGCTAATAAAAACAAAAAAGTTGTCTCCTGCACTTTGGGAGAAGGACACAAAATTAATATTCTGTGACCTATGCATATGTGAAATTGATAAGGGAAATAGGCCAACGACATTTCTCAATAAGGAAGGTTGGGATAACATTATTAGCAAATTCAAGAAGATAACAAGTAGGGAATATGATAGGCTCCAATTGAAGAATAAATGGGACCAGCTTAAGAAAGATTGGAAACTGTGGAATGATTTGAAGCGTGGCTCCACTGGATTAGGATGGGATCCAGTGAATAGAACAATTGAGGCATCCGAGGATTGGTGGCAAGAACGGCTTGCGGTAAGATTTTGTTGAGTCTTCTTTTTTAATTTTAAGAAGCTCTAATTTTAATAAGCTCTAATTTTTATTTCTAATAACCATACATTCTCATTTGCAGATTGTTCCTGCGGCAAAGAAGTTCAAATTGGCTAGGAATGAACCAGAATTGATGAGCAAGTTATAGATAGTTACAGACGATGTTTGGTGGGGTGGTCGCTATAGGGAAATATTCAGCTGCCCCGAGTCAAACAGTTTTCAAAACAACCCCCGAGAATGTGGCCGTTGAATTGTCAAATGATTCTGCAGAATTTCGCAGTGTTGAGCCACCTGAAATTCAATCCACCAACCGTGCGAAGCGCCCCCAGAACGAACGTAAGAGAAAGAGTGGAACTGCATCTCTGAGGGAGCAACTCTCATTCTTAGTCGACTCATCTAATGATGCCCCTCACAGAGTTCAAAAAACCTCGGTTCATGAGGTCATTGGACTTCTTGAGGAAGATCCAGAATTTACAGGGGATCGTGATCTTTTGTACTTTGCAGTAGACCTCTTTCATGATTCCCTCCACCGAGACTTCTTCACAGCACTGAGCAAAGAGCGACGATTGGAATACATACGCTATTATTATAACCGTCGTGACCTGTGAAGTTTAGCTCCTCATTAGTTCACATTGTGTTTGTTTATGATTTGGAAACTAGACTGCTGCACTTCATTTCATCTATGATTACTCCTGATAGTACACTTTTTCATTTGTGGTTGGTCTTTTTTTTTTATCAAACTCGTTTGAATTTCATTCCAAACGATTGTTTAGTCCCTTTTT
>NW_018231101.1:114358-119226 GCF_001263595.1 Phalaenopsis equestris | reverse complement strand
AGATCCAACGTTTGCCAGAACGCCAGTACAGATTCGCAACGATGCCCGATACATGCCACATTTCAAGGTACACATTCATACTTTAAATCAATATTAATGGGTTGTATATTGAAATGATTTCACTTTATTTGTGAAGGGTTGCATCAGCGCAATCGATGGAACGCATGTTCATGCTAGAGTCCTAGATAACGAGAAAGTTGCATTTATCGGCCATTCCAGAAGCACAACTCAAAATATCATGGCAGTATGTGATTTCAACATGTGTTTCACATTTGCAATGGCTGGATGGGAGGGCAGCGCACATGATAGTAGAATCTTCAAAATTGCAACGAGAAATCCAGAGTACAATTTTCCTCACCCACCGCATGGTTAGTTCCTTACTAATACAAGTAGAATTATTTTTTGTGTGCTCCCCTAAAGTTTTTAATTTTTCAGGAAAGTACTATTTGGTGGACGCGGGCTACCCAATGCAGAGGGGGTACCTTAAACCTTATCCTGACACAAGGTATCATCTTCCAGATTTTTCAAAGAGCCAGCAATCGTACGAGAAATAGAAAAGAGGTCTTTACTAGAAGACATTCATCCTTACGAGGCGTTATTGAGAGGACTTTCGGAGTTTGGAAGAAAAAATGGGTCATACTTCGAGATATGACACCTTATCCGTTTTCGAAACAGGTGCAGGTAGTGTTAGCCACTATGGCCCTTACTAACTATATTCGGCGGCATCCAACCTGAGCTGATGTTGACTTTGAGCGTGTCGAGGTCAATGATGACGAAGTACCTGTCAAAGCTTATGAATACCGCATTGGTCAAACTCTATCAACAGAGGAGAACAATAATGCCTCAATTTGCACGAAAGATGGGGAAGGTGCGAGTGAAATGAAAGCCCTTCGTGAGGAGATCACTACCTCATTAGTTGGAGAGTGCTTATTTCGATTCAGATCTGCTGTAAACACAATATGTTAAGGGGTTTGTGTTTATTTTCAGATAAATATTTCAATTTTAATGATAGCCTTTTTCATTACCTAATATGTTAGTAATTATGTTTTAGGCTACATTGTTTTTCAGGATAAAATGACTTCGAGGATGTCCGCTACCTCCCGACGAGTGGTTTGTCATTGTGGCCTGCAAACTGGCCTTTTGACCTCACGGCAAGCACCAAGGTACGGTAGGAAGTTTTATACATAGCTACGGTCGGAAGTTTTATACATGCCCCCGAAGCATTGCCGATCAATGCAGATTTTTCCGATGGCGGACAGTTTCTCTGATGCTGAGGATGACGTTGGTACCGATTTGCGAGTTTCAGACGACGAAAGGCAGACACGGGAGCTACAACGTGTCATTGTTCGAAATAACATTACCATTATGCTACTCGACGTGGTTGTGGTTTTACAGTTTTTTTTCATTCTGCTTCTCCTAGCTAGTGGTTGAGTTGCATTTGTGTACTCTGGGCTATTTTGGATGTACAAAACTGTATGAGTTCCTACGTCTTTATGTAAGAAAGAACGACTTCTCAGTGGCTTAAGGTGCATATATGTATTTTACATTTTATGCTTATAAAATATGTTTGTAAATTTTTATTTGTATAGATGAATTAATATTCATATACATTGATATATAGATAAAGAAAAATTTTAAACCTATTTGTGTTCAAAATTACAAAATTTTTTTTTGAAAAAATGTATAAAAATGAATGTTGAAAAAAAATTAGTTCGTTTAATTAAGTAAGAAATAATATTTTTTATAAACTTTATGTATATTAAACCCATATTTATACAAATAAATCAAAATATTTTAAACAGTTTTAACAAATAGGGGCAGTTTGGTCATTTTTACATAAAACAACTGGCTCACAACATTTTTCACGCAGCTGCACCAAACAGACAGTCAACTTCCCCACAGCTGCTTCCCTACAGCTGCTTCCTAGGGCAGCGCAGCTGCAGCTGAAAGCTGAGAATCTGCAGCTGCGCCAAACAGGCCCCTAGTAACCCTAAGATAAAAGAGATGAATGATGAGCAATTTAAAATTATCAAACTAATATTTAGAAGAGAATTCAAGGATGTGCTTCACAAAAACTTTGAGTTGAGAAATGAGGATAAGGAGATTAAAAGACAAATAGAAAAAATTCCTAAGGAATTAGAAAAAACTTTTTCCTCAACTAAGATAAATATAGAAAGACCACCTCTACCTTTTACTCAATACCAAGGGGAAGAATTGAAAGATAACCATGAACAAAAGAGCAACCTTGAAGAATTTGATCCAGAATTTGAATTATCTAGAGAGAAGTATTTTAAAAGATCCATTTCTTATAAATTTTAAGGATGATATTAATATGAAAATTAAGGAAACTACTAGATAAATATTGGATCTAGAAATAAAAATTAGGAATAAGGATATGAATAAATCTGAAGGGAAGAGCTGAAAGAAAATTTTAAATTTGAAGACTTTGTAGGAATCCTTGGAGCTGAAAAAGATTGGGTGATTGATAAAGGATTACTTAAATGGAATTTTGATCCAGATGGAATCATTTGTCGAGCTAGTGACGTTAAACAAAGTGCTTTATGAGAGACAACCCATAGTTATCAGTGTGATTTGATTTAGTGGGCTTGAAAGTTATGATTGTTAGTGTTGTATTGTGTTTGCTTTAGTGTTTTAGTGTGGATTGATTTTAGTGTGGATTGATTAGTTTGATTAATAATTGATAGATGTTTGGATTGTTAGTGGTTTGATTTGCTTTTTTTGTATCATGAGGGAGGTGATTTCCAACTTCTTATTATGGTTGGAATTGTATATTCTCTTGTAGTAGTTGGATTGATGAGTCCACTACGACTCAGATCTCACCCGAACTTTAGTTTTACATGAGACATTATTTATTTTAACAGTTACAGTTCCATCTCAATTTTGTTACTTCTTTTATCTGACTTTATCTTCATTTGATAGGTGTAGATAACCTATTTGATGAGTAACATGTGGATGAATTTACACTATCCTTATAACTACTAGAGGTGCTTAATTATTGGTATAAGGTGATGCTTAAGATTGGTGCTCGAGAACCTATATATCAGGGATAATCTTTTCCTTGGGATTAGAATCTATAAAATCATTTATCAGAACCCGGTATATCTGTGTAGTGATCCTGTTAGAACTTGAAAGTGCGTTAGTGAGATGCAATGAGTTAATGGAAGAATTGACCTCATTTATCATGTGTGTTTGTGTTTGTGTTTGTGTTTGTGTTACAATAATATAAAATATAAAGATTTGGAGAACAGATAAATATATATATATATATATTTCTAAGCTGATACATGTTCTGCTTGTTAGATATTTCTTTCGATTTTATTGAGCATGTTCTAGTTTAGAATTAATTTCTATTGCATACTGTTCTGTCCTGATGAATACTTATGAATATTTGTGATATATATAATTTTCAAACTGTTTTTATTCCTGCTTATATTTTCTATATTGAATATTATACATAGTTAAAATCAAGTTTGGGGGTAGGAAGAAAAATAAAATTTAAACTTACTATACTTCTTTTTAGTTTAATTTTAGTTTAACTTTTTAGTTTAATATTATTGCATGCATGTTTTAGACTAGATTTACTTTCTTCTGCAGTCATTTTATCCTGATTATGCACTTATATGAATTTGATAGGATTTTGTAGTAGTTAGTAGATTAAATTTTTTACTTTTTCTTCGTGCTATATTTTTTAGAATTAAGTGTAAAATATTTAAAAATTGAAGTTTCGGGGTAAGAAAATTTTCTTTTTTTAAAAAAAAATAAATAAGCTAAATTTTAGTTGTCATCCATTTACTATATTTTAAAAATTAATTTAACATGACTTTGGATATTAGAGTTTAACTTTAAATGAATATCATTATGTTGTAAATATTATGGTAAATTTAAGTAAAAGTTAAGGTCAATTCTAAAGTTAAAGATATTTGGTATGAAAAGGATAAGACTAATTTTTTCTATTTAGAGTAAAGGAAATTATATTTTTGAAGTATTAAGAATTTTAGAGTTTCATGTAAGAAAAAAAGAATAAAACTTTATGAAAAATCATAAACTAATATGAATTTATAAAGTGAAGAAATGTAAGGAGTTTTGACTTTAAGAAGAGGATAGTGATGTTCAAAATTATTAAAGGCTATTCATATATAGTAATCCTCACTTGAAAAAGAAAAATTAAAAAAAGGATTGAAAAGATCCTGAATAAAAAAGGAAGAAAAGAAAAATAAAAGAAAAAGAAAAGAAAAAAGAAGAATGTGAGGAGAAGCTTAAGGAGATGCCTAATAAAAAGTTGGCTCACTTGAATCAACTTGAGGAAAAGATTTTTGCACATTTTCTAAAAATTTATTGGAGTATTAGTAGCATTACTAGAAAAATTTTCATGAAGTTCTTTTTTATATGAATGTTCTAAGTATCCTTGATATGACAAATTACAATTTCTGTTGAAATGAATACAGATTTAGAACTCTTAATTTTCAATACTAAGTACTCTTAGACTAAGATTTTGAATCTATGTTATTAAAGATTTTTCTTAAATTATACTATTTTATTTATTAAACTAAAGTATAGAAGTTTATAAGTTCATCTCTATCCTGTCGGCACTATTTTTGGTGTGGGGTTTGCCCATAAGAAGCTGTCGGTCATCGGAATTGAAATCCCATTGCCCGCTTCGGAAGGACGTTTTTTTAAAAAATTTTAGTTTTGAAAAAGATGAAGTCAAACTGACCCCATAATTTTCATAGTTTATATGAAAGAGCGCTTTACCTCAAATCCTGTATCTATCCCAAATGATGAACACAAGAATTGAGGGTGAGGCTCGATCAAATAAACTAGAGAAAGTCATGACATCCGTTTGGTCT
>NW_018231101.1:110199-110806 GCF_001263595.1 Phalaenopsis equestris | reverse complement strand
GGGTTTTATAGAAATTGGCCAATGGGGAGCTTAGCTGGCCAATTGAGAGCTTAGCCCCACTGCTTAGGTGTCAAGAAGAGGAGCTCTCAGGTCAATTTGGGCTGAGGTGGCTTCTTGGCATGAGTTTGGGTTTTAACCATGTGGGGGCTCACGGTTTTGGGCTTTAGCTTGGGCTAAGGTGGTTAACCAAGGCTTGGACCATGGTTAAAGCTTATGATGCTCAGTAAAAATGGTACCATAGGGTATGGACATGTGTCTTTGATTTAACCTCTTCATTATCTCTTCCAAGGATTAAAATTAAAATTTTTACCCTTGAGATAAAAATCAAGGTTAACCATGGGTTAATGGCTATATTGGGACTCAACCCTAGGGTCTAAGGTGAGTCATGGCAAGGCTCATTTGATCATACCAAGCTCAATTGGTTATGGTTTGGTCATAGTTCCAAAAAGGTGTATGCGACCAAATATTGTTTTTGAACTAAGTTAGGCATGTCAATTGGCCCAATTAAATATGGCATTTGGTGTAGGAGACCATGAGGAACAACTTTCATGAAGGGTGAAAGTCATTTTGAGGTCAATTGGTTAATCAATTTGGTGGATTTTTGATT
>NW_018231101.1:90330-109461 GCF_001263595.1 Phalaenopsis equestris | reverse complement strand
TCCCAAGGGCAGTTAGGTAATTTGGAGGTGCCTATGGGCAAAAGACCAAGTTAGGCATTTCATATAGAATTGGATAGATATCCATTCTAAATGAACCATGGATTAATGTATTGTGAAGATATGGTGTACCCTAGTTCCAAGTCAACACTCAGGGTCAATCTTAAAGCCAAGTAATCCTATAGGGACTCTTCTTGAATTCTCTCATAATGATCTTACCTACTAAATGCTAGAGGTTAAGATCAATATGTGAAACTTCAAGTTGAGTAAAGAGAAAAGTTTTGAATTTCTAATGATGAGGGTACCTTTTCTAGTTTTCTAAGACTAGACAATAGGAAAATCCTATGGCTAGACCTAGGCTACTGAAGAAGTTTCTAGACCTCAACCAAAAGTGAGGTCAACATATCCTAAGCCATGTTTTTATGTAGTAAAAGGGTTACTTATGGACAAGTAACATTTAAGTTTGAGGGAGTTGAAACGCCTAAAAATAACCTAATTTTTCATATAAATTTTATGCTCAATTTTAATGATTTTTAATGATATTACACTATAAAGGAAGGTATTTTGTATTTTTTTTGTTTCAAGTACAAGAAATGGACTTTTGGAGAAAATTAGGCAAAATAGGTGCAATTTGGAGTTAAAATGAGCAAGAAAGCAAATTTTTGACTTGACACATTTTGATATGACTTTCTATGCTTAATCTAGTTTACATTTCTCAAATGTTTTTTTGATGAAATTACACTTTAAAGAAAGGTTTTTTTCATGCTTATTTTATAGGCATAACTGTTAGGAGCGAAACACAACTAAAAAGGGGTGAAACGTAGTTGAAATGGAGCCAAACAGAGCAAAACAGTGGAGTTTCTGCAGACTGGCACATGATGCACCAAACCGGTGCATACTGTGCCAAAATGAAAAGAACTGGCACATGATGCGCCAGGGACAACTTTTTGCTGATTAAGGAGGTTTAGGATGAATTTTGGGCGAATTTTCAATAGGACACTTGTACTCAACATCCCTTGGAGTGATTCAATGCATCCAGACACTTTGAAAGGTTCTTTTATAAATGAATATGTCTCTTGGATCAATGAACATGTTTTTTCAATTCAAAAGAGTTGACTTTTGGATAGAATTTTTGAGGGAATTTTGAATTCTTTTTGGAGGGGGCAGCTTTTTATAAAAGCGAGGGAAGTCTAGGGCTTGAGGAAGAGTTTTGGGGTTTGGCCGTGAGTTTTGAGCGTGTGTGTGAGTGTGTGTGTGTGTGGGGTGAGAGAGAGAGAGAGAGAGGCAAAAGCTTGTAGATTTTCTTCAAGGATTGTAAGAGGAGAGAGAAGGTGAGAAATTTCTTCTTCATCACATTTCTAAGAGAGAATTGAGAGTGCTTATAAGAAGAGAAAGGCTTGAAGAGAACCTCTAGGGATTTGCTTGATAAGGAATGCTAGATAAGTGGTGTCTTTCATTTCATTTATTTTTTAAACATGTTTTTATTAATGAAATCCGTGTTTGCAGTATCCTTCTCATGAATTCTGAGTAAATTTCTTTATTCTTTGCCCTATAATGAGATTTGGTTTCATGAAGAATTGATTTGGTTTTATTTTGTTTTAATTGTTAAGAATTTATGATGATTTGAACTCTGATCTTCATTTACTTTTTGATCTAGCCAATTGAAATGTCAAAATGTGTCGAGAAACTTATGTTCTAAAAGGGCTATGATATCTACAACATAAGGAGAAATACATTTGATTTCATGGGAGACTATTTCTTCCATGGGGTTAAGTGCAAATAAATTGGGAAATATATTTTGTTGGATGCAAAGTTAAAGATTTTATCGTGATAGATTGAAATCCCTAGTTTGATCCAGTTGATTGGAAACTGATGCGAGATTGTTAGCCTTCAAGTGATGGGACCCTCTAGAGTGGCGGCCGGTATCCTCCCAGCCTAACCACAGAATTAGGGGCCAAACTCTAGATTTGTTAATGTTCTTTATGCACTCGGAAGAGGGTAAAGAATAGGATTGCTCCTATTGCACAAAATAATTTTTTATATATTTTAAAATGATTTTAATTACTTCACTAATTTTTTACTCGTTGTAAAGAGGAAAGATGCTTTCATAAGTTTGAGTTCTTTGTCACAAACCTTTCTATAGTCTTAGTAAATTTAACTTTGAAGTATAAAATTTAGTTTAGTAAACTTAGTTATTTTAGTTACATTTCTTTTAGCATTCATTAAACACATTTTAACTTTTTTTTCTTAATAAATTTTTTATTGTTTGAATATTTTGCTTTAAGTTATTATCATAAGAATTTCCATCTTCCAAAACTAAGACTTTATAGTAGTAGACTAGAATTAGCCTAAGGGATTTCTTACTGTGCTTCTCTGTGGGATCGATGCTGGGGTTTTTAAAGAAAGCCCTATATTACTTGAAGCTATACGTGCACTTGTGTAGAACCACTAGTGTGTGAACTATTTTATATATTATATAAATATTTTGATTTTGCTCATTCATTACATAATATAAATTGAGTCAAGTTTTTTGCCATATTTCTTAAAGCAAAATAACAGCATAAATTTGGGACAAGTCATGTTTTTGGCACTATTACTGAGGATTTAAATTAACATAAAACATGCAGAAAAGTAGCACACACTAGGGGCGCATCATGGGTCAATATGAGGGAGCTCAAGGGGAGTCCCCATAGGACTGCTTGGCTTTAGGGTTGACCCTTAGTGTTGGTCTGGAGCTAGTTCACTCACTTAAACTTTCTATTCACCCAAATTCACTCACAACCCTAAACCCAAGCTTGTGACTCATGTAGATGGTCCCGTAAACTCGGTAGCCTTAGGCTAGGGTCTATACAATACCAATACATAGAGGACCCAAATGGAGATTCCATTGGTCCATGGCTCAGAAAGGGTGGTTGGCACCTGATGCCCAACGATTTAGTGTCACAATATTCTAAATTTTATTCAATATTATAAAGTTACACAAAACATATATAAAAAAAATTATGCAATATAATCCCAACCAAAATTCTCTTTATGTAAAAAATTTATCTTTTAAATCTCTTTTTAAAATGTTAAATCCTATTTAATATCAACGCAAATATGCGTATCACTCAATTAATAAACTGCTCTCATGGAGTATTAGATATCGATCCCAGAGGAAAGTTCAAAAATCCTAGAGTAAATTATGAAAATTATACAAAAATAAAAGTAAAAGTAAAGTGCAAAGTTTGAAAATTAACTGCTCTAGTGAAAGCTCATTAAAATGGAGATGTAGGACTACAGAAGTTGAACTAAACTAAATATTAAGCTTTGAAAAGTAAAATTATGAAAATTAAAAAAAAGTTTTTGTTGTGAGGGAAAGTTCAAACTTAAGAAAGCATCCTTCTCCGTTAAAATGAGTATATGGATTGTGAAGAAAGTGAAATTATTTGAAAATGTATATAATAACTGTTTTGTTCCAAATAGTAGCAAAGCTATTCTTTACCCTCTTTTGAGTGCTATAATGAACATTGAATAATCTAAAGTTTGGTAAATAATTTTGTGCTTAGGCTGGGAGGATACCGGCTGCCACTTTAGATCTCCCACAACACCCTCCCCCGAGGGCTAACATTCTCGCATTAGTTTCCGATCAACTGGACCAAACTGGGGATTTTGATCTATCACCTTAAAATCTCCAATTTTGCATCCAATAAAGTATATTTTCATATTTATTTGCACCCAATATCATGTATGACATACTCTCTCATGAAATCAAATGTGATTTTCACTATGTTGTAGAAATCATATCTGTAGAAATCATATCTCTATCTCATTTAAGAACATATGTCTATCAACAAGTTTTAACATTTCAATTCGTCAGATCAAAAAGTAAATGAAGATCGGAGTTCAAATCATCTCAAATTATTATCATTTAAAACCGTTGAAAATAAAATCTATTTTTCAAAAAAAAACTATATCTCAAAGTATGGGGAAGGATGAGGACTACTTAGAATTCAGGAGAAGGACATGATGAAACACAAATTTCATATATAAAAATATGTTTACAAAATAAAAGAAATAAATATACAACTTATCTCACAATCCTTCATAAGAAAATCTCTAGAAGTTCTCTCCAAGCCTTTCTCTCTTCACAATCACTCCCAATTCTCTCTTAGAAGTGTAATGAAGAAGAAATCTCTCACCTTCCCTTTCTTCTTACAACCCTAGAAAAAAATCTTCTCTTTTCTCTCTTTATCTAATTCACGCCCCCTTTCTCTCTCTCTTACACCACACACTTCAACTCTTCAAGACTTCTTCTCTTATTTATGGTTACTTCCTTTAGAAAAGAGTTCAAAATTCCATCCAAAATTCTGTCCAAAATTCAACTCTTTTGAATACAAAAGATGTGTCATTTGATCCAAGAGTCATATCTAGATGCTTTGAATTACTCTAAGAGGTGTGTAGAACAAGTGTCGCTTTGAAAATTCATGCAAAATTTGTCTCGAATCGCCTTAATTAGAAAAATTCATCTTTGGTGCATCGTGCACCGATCTGGTGCATCATGCGCTAGTTCTCTAGATTTTGGCACATCATGCGCCGATTTGGTGCATCATGCGCCAGAATCCAAAAATTCATTATTTTGGCTCAAAATTTCGTTCTTTTTACCATTTTTTCTCCAAATTCCTAAAAATAATATACCTGCAACAATAACCCAAAAATACTCTTCTTTAAAGTGCAATATCACAAAAAATAAGTATAAAATATGTACTTAAAATAGTTTATTATTTTGGTGTATCGAAATACCCTAAATTTAAATGTTACTTGTCCTCAAGTGACACTTTTATTACATAAAAAGCATATGACTTAGGATAGAGATTTAACTTATAACTTCTATACTTTAGTTTAAGAAATAGAATAGCAAAATTTAAGAAAAAGCCTTTAATAACTTAGATTCAAACTCTAAGCTTAAGAATACTTAGTAATCAAAGTTAAGATTTCTGAATCTCTATTTATTTTAAGAAGAATTGCAATTTGCCATATTAAGAATATTTAGAACATTCATATGAAAAATAACTTCATGAAAACTTTACTAGGAATGCTACTAATAATCCAATACAGGTTTAGAAAATGTAATGAAGCTCCTTCCTTAAATTGATTCAAGTGAAGCCATTTTTTGATTAGGCATCTCCTCACTTATTTCTCTTTTTTTTTTCTTTCTTTTTTTTTCTTTTTCTTTTTGTTTTATTTTAGGATCGTTTCAATCATTTTATTTTTCTTTTTATTTTTCTTTTTAATGTGAGGATTACAATATCTGGATAGCCTTTAATAATTTTAAACTTCACTATCCTCTTCTTAAAGTCAAAAATCTGTACCTTTCTTCACTTTATAAATTCATATTAGTTTATGATTTTTCATAAAGTCCCATTCTTTTCTTGTTACATGAAACTCTAAAATTCTTAATACTTCTTAAATATAAATTTCTTTACTTTAAATATAAAAACATTGTCTTATCCTATCATACCAAAATATATTTAACTTTAGAATTGACCTTCATTATTAAAAAAACTTTTTATCTAAATTACCACAATATTTATAATCATAAGTTTAGTCATCTAAAGTTAAATCTTAATATCCTAGGCCATGTTAAATTAATTTTAAAAATAGAATTACTTAAGGACAAATAAATTTTAGTTTAGTCATTTTCAAAAAAAAAATTTCTTTCCCACAAACTTAAGTTTTTAAGTGATTTTAAAGATATTTTTAGTATAAAATGTAATTGGTGAAAGAAAATAGTAAATGCATGAAAATAAAAACTGACGTGTTGAGGATTTATGACTATGAAACTAGGCTCCGGTATACTGCAGGTACTAACTATAAAACCACATATAAGCTTTAAAACATTAAAAAAAACATAATATATTCTAGAGAACTTGCTGACAAATAAAAACATAAATACAAAAACTGAAAAAACTAAACTAACAACCTAAACTGAAAATACTTAAAATGCAAAAAAAGTGAAAAACTAGAGTTACTATTACAGATTTAAGTCCGCAACACAAGTTAATTTTTTTTACTACAACAAGTTTTAGATGAAAGTACATCACAATACAAACAACCACATCTGATTCTTCTTCTTCTTCTTCTTCTTCTTCTTCTTCTTCTTCTTCTTCATCATGAATGGGAGTATAGGGAGTGAAACTGGGGCAAGCTGGAAAGTCCACATTAGGTTCACCCCAAAGATGTCTTACCATGGCATTCCCAAACTCAATATCATGCTGAACTCTCCTCTGCTGATAATCATCATTATATGCATTCCTTGCTTCTATCTCTATCTCTCCCAACTGAGCAACTGAGTTTGATTATTAACTATATCCATTTGTTGAATCATGAGTTGATACATAATACCTTCAAGCGATGCGGATCAACAAGAAGATGCTCCTGCAGTAGATGTAGAGGGTCTATCCCTTCTTACACTTCTAAATTCAACAAATGATTCTACTCTTTGAATCATATGCCTCCCAATCAAATTTTGTAGCTATAATCTCACCTCATTTCTATGGGGTTCTACTCTTGATTTTTCACATAGAGTGAAAATCAAGGCAGAGTATCCCAAATCTTCAATTGTAGAACTACTAGCTATACTTCAAGCATCCTGAACTATGAGTGCACCAACATATATTGCCTTCATGTTCTGAATGTAATAGTTTAATATAGTTCCACCTTTAGTAACAGTAGCCAAATGATTTGTTGATTTGTTGGTGATAGTCTGATAGAAAAGAAGTGGTGCCATACTTTTGATTGAGTAGTCAACATGGAAGCAGGGAAGTTAATTATTCTTTATCTTCCACTCCCCTCTTCCATCAGTCCAAAATGCAATAACTTTCTCCAGTGATTAATCAGTTATCACAAATGTAGCATATTCATCATGAAACAAATTTTTAAGCCCATAAAAATCTTTAATCTTTTTATAGGGAAATTTTACCTACTTACATCTCACCAAGATGTGATCTTCAACAGTCAAACTCAGGTTTGCATAAAACTCTCGAACCATCGCGATAATTGCTACTATAGTGATGTAGCAGAATCTTTCCCAGTTTCGGGCAAGAATTAGTCTCTCGACCTCGCCACCCGGGTTTGCAAACGCCCATTTTTGGATCATTCCTTTTGAATCCATCTGAGTATTGTAGCTATGTGGGGCATTGAAACTAACAAATCTTCTTGCATCGAATTCCTTGGATAGCTTTCCTCTCTTAACTCGGAGAGCCATTCGGAAATTCTACAAAAATCCAAATATAATCCAAATAAATCCCAAAATCAAAAATCTTACTCCTCAAGCAAAATTATTTGGTAAAAAACTTTTCACCATGAATTTTCTTCAAGATTATTCATAAAAAATCCCAAATTCTGGATCTCCCAAATCCATGTTGAAAATAAAAAATTTCTAAGTTAAATTGAAGCTCGTACCAGGAGAAGATGAAATCTATGGCTTTTAGCATATAATCCTTCTCTTTAACCCACAATGTGATACCCTATACCAATGTGTTGAGGTAGGTGATGACCCAAGCAATAAAAATGGAGTTTGTTCGTGTAATTTCACTATTTTCTAGGCAATAAGGCATGTTCGGGACATTTGGCGCATCGTACGCTAGATTTCAAATTTACCAGATTTCACTTTTTGTGGAAATCTGCTCCATATTGCTTTACGCCAACCACTATTTGAATTAGATGAACTTCCTTAAGCATATATAAACATCAAACTAACACAAAACTTTGAAAAACAATACAAGACTCACATTTATATATAAAATCTATGTTATTAGAAACTAACATTTTTCAAGCCAATAAACATGAAATTAAGTGTTCTTAAGCAAATCAACAACATAACACTGAAATCTAAACATCAAAACTCAAAACATAGACATAGATAGTGTTAATTAGAAACAAAATGCAATCCAACTTAACAAACTAAAACAAATAATACTAAACAAAACGTTCCACGCTTAAACTATGATCAAACATATTCTTCGCTATCGTCCTACTAAATATCTCCCATAGATTGGTGGTGCACATATAGGTTGCAGAAGGGTAAAAATGGAAATTAGTTAGTTGAATTTTCCTCCTCAATCCAAGTATGTTTCTCAAACATACATACCAATCCATCTTCAATATGACTTGTATGTTCAAAATGTTCCTTTAGTCTCCAATCTAGATGATCTAGCATTTCAGTAATATTCCCAATCGCGTGCATGAGATTTTGCACATCTTTCTCTATCTTCTTAATCATCTTGAAAAGTGCATTCGAGTTGTAGTAGGGCTGAACAGGTGATGAATTCTGAGATCCTTGATCGACCAGTACATTCATATCATTTTCTTCTCCCTTTCCAGTATAGTTGCATAAGACTTCTGGATCCATCGGCTTCCAAGGAAGAAGCACTCTTTCCTAACATTAATAATGTACTTGCGATTGACTGTGTAGCAGGAAAATAGTGGATGAATGTCCCAGTCCAATTTTAGATCCATTCACAACCAAACCCAAAATTGATTTCACAGTAATAGTTCCAACATCAATAGGTTTTCCGGTTTGAGTGAAATAATTCAGAATGGCATTCTCATTAGTTACCTTACTAATTTTCACTGCAGGCAGTAATTTTAAATGCAATGAAGAAGTGCTTGTCTTTTGAAACTAGATTTCAAAATAATGAGGGTAAACTTACATTTCCTTTATCTCTGGTCTCCCAATTTGGATCTTCATCCGTAAGGTAGCGGTAGAGTTTATTCATATTTTCTCTTGTAGGGTTAAAGTTTGCATAATGGCAGATAAGCACATTTTCAATCACAAACATTCATTTATTCATGAAGGAGTGAATTGCACAAACCTGCATTGAATATAAATCATTCTTTGGTTGATCCCATGAAGATTTGCATAAAATTCTTTTACTACGTTAACAAAAATAGTGGCATTAGTGTAGCAAAACACTTCCGAATGCCTCTGCACAATAGTCTCTACTACTCGAGTATTCAGCGTGTTGAATCATCGATTCACAAATCCCATTTCTTTGATAAGCCTCTTCTTCATTAGCACTTGATCAAGTAACTTGTGCACATCAAAATTGTTGAACTTTCTCGGGTTTCAAATTCCTTATCTAGCAGAGTTTCAAGAGTGGGAAGCCATAGGATTTGAAAGTGGAGACTCTTCCCATGTTTTCCCCCCTAAAATATGACTTTAAGTCGGTTTTTAGGAGTTATATGGAGAAGAAACAGCCAAAAACCGCCATTTGACACGTTTTAAACATTTTCGGACCCGCAAAGCATCATACGCCAGCTCTCTGAAATGTTGCGCATCATGTGCCAATCTGGTGCATCATGCCCCAATTCCAAAATTTTTGCCGTTTTGATTTCGATCCATTAAATTCGCAATTTTTCTATATAATTTAGGAAAATAAAGATGTTTCTAAAAATTTTATCAAATAAACGGGCTACAGAAAAACATAAGCATAAAAATTTGTAAAATATTTCAAACAAACTCAAAAACTAATTAACAGTGATACATATGGGTTGTCTCCCACAAAGTGCTTTGTTGAATGTCTTCAACCCAATATTCCAAGTCTTATTCTTTGTGACCCAACGTTACAGTCTCTTTAAAAGTTGGTCTTTGACCAACAAAATATGATTTCAATCTATGCCCATTCACTTTAAATATCTTCTAGTCTTGGAGTCTTGGGGTCTTCAATATTAACTACTCCAAAGGGATAGACTTTTATAACTCTGAATGACCCTTTCCACCTAGACTTCAATTTTTGAAGAAATAATTTCAATCTTGCATTATATAATAAAAATTCCTATTCAAGTTCAAATTCTTTTTTTATTATCTTCTGATCATGGAATTCTTTCTTCTTTTCCTTATAAATTCTCGCATTATCATAGGATTCGTTCCTAATTTCCTCAAGTTCATTCAATTGCAATAATGTTTTCTCACCAGCTTCTTTTGAATTGAATTTGAATTCTTTTATCGCCCAATAAGCTTTATGCTCCAATTCAACTGGCAAGTGCAAGTCTTCCCTTACAAAAATCAGTCTGTAAGGAGTCATTCCAATAGGTGTCTTATAGGCTATCTTGTATGCTCATAATGCAATATCCAATCTAGTAGACCAATCCATTTTACTAGGATTAACACTCTTTTCCAAAATTCTCTTAATTTCAAAATCAGATACTTTTGCTAAACCATTAGTTTGGGGATGAGTTTCTACCAATCTTGTAATTTTTGCATTTTTAAAATGAGATCCTTCGTCGATAATGATTACTCTAGGCATTCCATATCTTGTAAGAATATTTTTAATTAAAATTTTTGGAACACTTCAAGCATCACATTGAGGTAAAGTGATTGCTTCAATCCATTTTGAAATGTAATACACTGCAATCAATACGTATATATTTCCGAATGAGGGTATAAATGGCCCCATAAAATCCAGATGAATGGTCCCATAAAATCTAATCCCCATGCATCAAAAATTTTAATTTTCAAATTAAAATTTAGAAGTATTTCATTCATTCCTGAAATATTACCTACTCTCTGACACCGATCACTTGTTTTGATATATATATATTAACATCTCTAAATAAAGTAAGCCAATAAAATATAGATTGTAGAAATTTTTTAAAAGCTCTATCATTCCCAAAATGTCCTCCAAATTAAAAATCATGACATATTTTAATAATTTCTTGAATTTCTTTATAAGGCACACATCTTCTCATCATTAAATATTTACATTGTTTATGCCAATAAGGATCATCCCAAAAATAAGATTTTCCATCAAGAATGAATTTCTTTTCCTGTTGTTTTGTTAATACATATGGTTAAATACCACTAACAATATAATTTACAATATCAGCATACTAAGGTATTTTCCATCCTTTTACAACATAAAGTCGTTCATCAGGAAAAGTTTCATTAATCACTTTTTCTAAATCAAGTATTTCTTCTTGTTCTAGCCTAGAAAAATGCTTAGCAATTTGATTATTAATCCCTATCCTATTGACTACTACAAAATCAAACTCTTGCATCAAAAATACCCATCTAATTAATCTTGGTTTAACTTCCTTTTTTTTCATCAACTTTTTAGTAACCAAATGGTCAGTATGTACAACAAATTTAGCTCCAATCAAATATGATCTAAGCTTATCAAAAGCATACACAATAGCTAATAACTCTCTTTAAGTGGTATAGTAATTAATTTGAGCATCATTAAGAGTCTTATAGCATAGTATATAGCTTTAAAAATATTATCATATTTCTGCTCTAAAACAACTCCAATTGTAAAATCACTAGCATCACACATTAATTCAAAAGGTTTCTCCTAATTAGGTGAAACAATTATAGGAGCAGTGATCAATGTTTCTCTTAAAGTTTCAAAGGCTTTAAGACAATCTTGATTAAAGTCAACTTTTTTATCTTTTCTTCCAGAAGTTGGCATAAAGGTTTAGTAATTTTTGGAAAATCTTTAATGTATCTCCTGTAAAATTCAACATGTCTTGAAAAGCTCCTAACTCCTCTTAGGATGGTAGGTGGAGGTAGGTTTGATATAACATATATTTATGCAGAATCTACTTCCATATCATTTTTTGAAATTTTATGCCCAAGCACAATTCCTCCTGCAACCATAAATTGACATCTTTCCGAATTCAATATGAGAATAGTCTTTACACAACATTCCAGAACTTTTTCTAAATAAATTAGACATATTTCAAATGAAGTTGCAAATATAGAATAGTCGTCCATAAACACTTGAATTCCTTTTTAAGTCAAGTCACTGACATATGACATCATACATCTTTGAAATGTTGCAAGTGTATTATAAAATCTAAAGGACATTAGCAGAAAGGAAAAGTTTCATAAGGAGTAGTACATGTTATTTTATCTTGATCCTCTAGAGCAATAGGTATTTGATGATAACTGGTATATCTATCTAGAAAACAAAAATATTTATGCCCAGCTAATCTGTCCAACATCTGGGCCAAAAAGGGTAAGGAAAAATGGTCCTTCATGGTAGCAGAATTTAAATTTCTATAATCTTTGCAGAATCGCCAACCAGTAACTTGTCTTGCGAAATTAATTCATTTTTCTCATATACTTAAGCTGTCACACCTCCTTTCTTTGGAACACAGTGAATTGAACTAACCCAAGCACTGTCTAAAATAGGATATATTCTTCCAGTATCTAACCATTTTAAAATTTCTTTTATTATAACTTCTTTCATCATATAATTTAATCTCCTTTAAGGATCAGTTCTTGGTTTATTTTGATCTTCTAATAAAATTCTATGCATACAATCTGAAGGACTAATTGCTTTAAAATCAGTTAATATCCATTCAAAGGCTTTCTTATATCCTTTCAAGATTTCCAACAACTATTTTCCAACAACTGTTGTCCTTGCGTATCAGTTAATTCTGAAGATACTATAATAGGTACTATAGATAAATCTCCTAAAAATGCATACTTCAAATGTGTAGCAAGTGTTTTTAGTTCTAGTTCAAGAGGTTTCTCAATAGATGGAATCAAAGTCTTGTTACCTTCTATAGGATTTATCATTTAAAATCTTTCCTGAACATAATCCATATCCTCTACTCACTTTCATATCCATATCCTCTACTCACTTTCATAGATTCATCTTGAATTTTATCCTCATCTTGATATTCCATATATTCCTTTTTAAATTCTCTTTCAAAAGTTTTTTTAAAACATTCATGGCTTAAAATTCATTAATATCCATTCTGAAGCATCCAATCTCTTGCTCTTTTGTAGGGTATCTCATTTATTTTGTAATATTAAATGTAACCTCTGGATCACCAACTCTCATAGTTAGTTCTCCTTTTTGCACATCTAACAAAGCTCTTCCCATGGCTAGGAATGGTCTTCCTAAAATAATAGGAATTTCTTTATTTTCCTCGATATCTAATATAATAAAGTCCACAGGAAAGATAAACTTATCGCCTTTTACCAAAACATCTTCTATAAATCCTTTAGGATAGGTAATCAAACGATCAACTATTTGAAGAGTTACAGTTGTAGGTAAAATATCTCCTATGCCCAACCTTCTAAAAATTGATAACGACATAAAATAAATACTGGCTCTTAAATCACATAAAACTTTTCCGTAAAATTGTTTGCCAGTAGCACAAGGTATTGTAAAACTTCTAGAATCTTTAAGTTTTTAATAGCGCTACCCTTTTCACTGAGTACAACAGTCTCATTATCTACAAACTTCATTTTATTATTAAGTATATTCTTCATGAACTTTACATAGCTAGACATTTGTTCCAAAGCATCAACAAATGGAATGTTTATCGTTACTTTCCACAAAATTTCCAAACTCTTTAAAAATTGTATATCTCTATGTTTCTACTTCAATCTTTGAGAGTTTCTACTTCAATCTTTGAGATCTATGTTTCTACTTCAATCTTTGAGAAAATGGAGGTGGTTGTCTTTCTATAGTGATTTTCATTGGTTTAATAGAAATTTCTACTTCAAAATGAAAATCTTTACCAGGTTTTTCATTTTTCACCTCATCTATTTCAACTTCAACTTCTTATTTAATTCTATTTTCAATATCTTTTTTCACTTCTCAGTTGAATAGCATTAATTTGCTCTTTGTTCTGATCTTTAGGATTTACTTCAACATTACTAGGCAATGTTTCTAGAGGTCTATTGCTAAGTGCAGTAGCAATACATTCTAACTGAGTTTCCATGTATCTAATAGCAACTCCTTGACATTGTAATTGACTACCCATTTGTAATTTCAATTCTGTCATTGATAACTTTTTTTCCTTGCTTTGCAATTTATTAAATCATAGGGGTAATAAGGTTTATAAACTTGATTTCCTTATTTTTTGGACTTTCCCAATGGGTCCGCAGCAAAGTTGTTTACCCATTGTGGATTTGCAACAAGAGAACTATTGTTACTCTAACTAAAATTTGGATGATTCTTCCAACCACGGTTATAATAATTGGTATTAGGGTTATTAGAACAACTGTTTATTGTATTTAAAGTCTCATAAGAAGATTGATATTCAATCATTTGTCCCAAAGAGATTTCTTCAAGCATAGGTGCTATTTGAGAATAATTTATTCCATATTGATCTATTTTCTTTGATACAGCAGCTGTTTGGGTAGCTAAAATTGATATAGCATCATAATCATGAATACTAGTCACTTTTTTAGAATTTACCCTTTTAGAGGGCCATTGAAAATTATTTGTAGCCATCTCTCAATTAATTAATATGCTTCATTGAATGATTTTGACATTAATGATCCACCAAAAATAGCTTCAATTATCGATCTAAGAGATCTAACTAGCCCATTATAAAAAGTTTGAATTAATATCCAATCTCGCAATGGATTGTGTGGACTCTTTCTATGGAGATTTTTAAATCTTTCCCAGGTTTCATAAATTGATTCCCCTTTAAACTGACAAAAAGATGTGATATCATTTCTAAGCTTAACAATTTTTGAAGGTGGGACATATTTAGATAAGAATTTTTCTGATAAATCTCCCCATGTTCTGATAGATCGAGATGTTAATGAGTTTAACCACATGTTAGCTTTATCCCTTAGTGAAAAAGAAAAAAATTTAAGCCTGACAACATAATTTGACACTCCTCATATTTAAATTTAGTACACAATTCTAGAAAACTAGCAAGATGTAAATTAGGGTCTTCAGTAGGTGTCCCCCAAAAATTATTATTTTGAACTATTTGGATAATAGTAGGTTTAAGCTCAAATGAATTGGCAGCTACAATATGTTTTTGTGAATTTCATCTGCTGTAGGATTAACATAATCTCTTAAAGGTCTCTGATGATATTCATTTTCATTTCCAACATTATGTTCATTTTCATTTCTTCATTTTCATTTCTAACATTGTTTAAATTACAAGCCATTTTGCTAAAATGATCTCTCTCTTTTTGTTGTTTTCAAATTTTTCTAACCGTTCTTTCTAACTCAGAATCGCAAGATAATAAATTTTTAGATCTTACACAACGCATAAAAAGATAAAACAGATAATTAAAAACAAGAAAACACACTTAAATAAGAAAATATTCAAACTAAACTACAAACACTCTTTTTTTTATTCTTTATTTTAAATAAAGTAAAGTAAAATACTAATATTTTTCGTTTCTTCCCCGACAACGGCGCCAAAAACTTGATGCAGAGCTATTTAGTGTAACAATTTTGCAAATACTTTTCAATATTATAAAATTACACACAGAAGATATATAATAGATATGAAATATAATCCAAACCAAAATACTCTTTATGCAAAATAATTTATCTTTTAAAACACTTTTCAAGAGGTTTGAAGAAGACAATGATCACCTGTTTTTTAGGTGTGATTTTGTTCAAGAGGTTTGGAAAGCTCTCCTCACTAAAATTAAAGGTGTGGACTTGGATAAGGACTGATCATGTCTCAAAGATGGATGGCTCAGCTGGAAAAGTAGGAAAGGTGAATCTATTCCTTTTATTGTGGCCTGGTTCTTGTGGATGTGCAGGAACAACAGAAAAGATGAAGACAAGAATATTCAACAAAATACTGTTATTGGAAATTGTGTTTCCTACTTAAACAAGCTGATCCATCTAAAAAACTTTCCTAACATCAGCTTATCTCAGACCACTGCATCCAAAAGACAACACATGATTGAGAAAGTCAAGTGGCAACCTCCTGATCTTCAAACCATAAAGATTAACACTGATGGTAGCTTCTCTGAATGGGGTGCAGGGGTGGGAGGGGTTTTCAGAGTTTCTTCCAACAAATGTCTGCTTTTCTTTCATGCTCCTACCGAGGCCCATGATGCTCTAGAAGCTGAGCTTATTGTTGTATATTGGTCCCTTACCTTTGTACAAAAAGCAGCATGGCATAACTTGTGGATTGAGGTGGACTCATCTCAGCTGATTACCTTCCTCACTACAGAGCAGCTGTCCTTATGGCACCTTATGGAATGGGAACAGAAAATTTGCAACTTATATAAGATGTTCAAATTTTTTATGTCCTTTATATACAGATAAGGGAACCTACCTGCTAATTAGCTTGCCAGACATGGTATTTTTGCTAACTCCATCTCAGTGGATACAAGGTCTCCCACCCCTCTTGCTCTCCTGCTTCATGGTGATAAGTTGGAGACTCATCTCAGATTCAAGACTAACCATCTCAAAGAACCTTAGTCCATTGGAGCTTTTTCTCTTTTTTCTTTTTTCAAGTTTTTTGCACTCATGTATTAATTTTTGTGGATTGGTCTCCCTCTTTATTTCATAAGGGGACTTATCCAGTGGAACATTTTGTAATGCTTTCAAAGATCAGCATGTATGGAGTTGAATAATGCTCCTTCCACAATATATATATATATATTGATTGCTGTGGATTATGTTTTAAAATGGATTGATATATATATATAAATTGTTATTTGCCAAATAGGAGCAATCCTATTCTTTACCCTCTTCCACGTGCTATAAAGAACATTGACTAATAAAGTGTTTGGTCCCTAATTCCATGGATAGGCTGGGAGGATACCGGTTGCCACTCCAAAGCTCCCACTACTCCCTCCCTTGAGGAGTAACAATATTTCATTAGTTTCCAATCAACTGGACCAAATTGGAGATTTTAATATGTCACCTTAAAATCTCTAATTCTGCATCGAACAAAGTATGTTTTCCTATTTAATTGCAACCAATCCCATGGATGACAAACTCTCCCATGAAATCAAATGTGATTCCCCTTATGTTTTAGAAATCATATCTCATTTAAGAACATATGTCTCTTAACAAGTTATAAAATTTCAATATGCCAGATCAAAAAGTAAATGAAGATCAGAGTTCAAATAAGCACAAATTATTATCATTTTAAATCGTGAAAAACAAAATCTATCCTTCACAAAACCATATATCAATGAAAAGAGAAGGATAAAGAAGCCTACTCAGAATTCATGAGAATGATACGATAAAACACAGATTTCATATATGAAAACAAGTTTACAAAACAAAAAAAAATAAAAATACAACTTAACTTGCAATCCTTCCTAAGTAAATCTCTAAAAATTCTCTCCAAGTCTTTCTCTCTTTACAATCACTCCCAATTCTCTCTTAGAAGTGTAATGAAGAAGAAATATCTCACCTTCACTCTCCTCTTACAACACTAGAATAAAATCTCCTCTTCTCTCTCTATCTCTAACTCACACCCTCTTTCTCTCTCTTTCTCTCACCACTCACTTCAACTCTTTAAGTCTTATTTTTTGATTGGGGCAGCTTCCTTTGGAAAAGAATTCAAAAATTTCCTCCAAAATTCCATCCAAAAGTAAACTCTTTTAAATTCAAAAGATGTGTCATTTGATCCAAGAGTCGCATCTCTTCATAAAATATCCTTCCAAAGTGTCTAGATGCATTGAATTACTCCAAGAGGTGTGTAGAATAAGTGTCTTGTCGGCGTTAATTTCGGTTGGTTTGTGGGGTTGCCCGTAAGAAGCTGTCGGTCGCTGAAATCGAAATCCCGTCGCCCGCTTCAGAAGGATGTTGAAGTATGAAATCAATCTGACCCCATATTTTTCATAATTTAAAATGAAAGAGAATTGTACCTCAAATCCTATATCTATCCTGAAGGATAAACACAAGACTTGAGGATGAGGCTCGATCAAATAAACTAAGTATTTAATATAAAGGATTAAATAGAGTTTATATTAAGCTCGGTTCGGACATGCTTCCTATAAGTGCAAGCCCCTATAGTTAATTACACCTTAAATGACCAAAGTCACTTAAGAAAACTCTCGATAAAAATCAAGAAATATTATCTTCAAGGAATTTCAAAGGGTAGGACTCTTCAACGAAATCGTACATAGAGGTGTGCAAGTGGATTGGTTCAAATTTGGAACATTGTTTTTATTGTAGAATCCAAAGGAAGAAGGACTAGGGGATGTCATGGATCCAAAGGAGAACTCCGATGACTTCCCAAGCTATCTTAACATTTGGCTTCAGTTTTGAGGAGAAATATTTTAAGTATTTGATCCTGCAAATTTTATTAGTTAGGGGTTACATTCGTGTGAAATGATCACACAAATAGCCTGAAAGATATGAGGATTTTGGTCGTGACAAACGACAACCTCGGAATCCTAAGATGAGCTAGGGCTTATATTGTGTAGCAGGGTTATGCAAAGGCCTAAAGATAAGGTGAGGATTTACATTGCATAAGCAAGCAACCACGAAGTCCTATGGCTTTGTTGCTTAAGTATAAGAAAGGAAGATTAGTTTAGCTGGGGAATACAGGTTTTGTTGTTGAAGATGGTCGTGCTACCCACCATTCTAGCTCCAAGCTCCTGCTGCGATGAGTTTGAGTTATCTAGTGTGTCAAGATATAATATCAAATCAGGTGGCCCTATGGTTGAAGTTCTTTAAATTTTATGAGGGCATATTAAAGTTGATTAGAGTGACACCGGTTAGGATCCTACGGTTCCCTCGTTTCGCCATCACTATTTTCTATTGAATTCACTTAGTCCAAATGAACTTATCAAACCCAACTTAATGAGTTCCATAATTTCATTTAAACCGTAGGAAGGCTCGTTAGCAACCGTAGGTTACCTCCTCCGAGGGATTCCCAATCATCCGATAGAGACATTTTAATCCCGATCATCCGATAGAGACATCTTAATTTAGTTGAAGTTGTGGTTTTGTGTGATGTTTGTGATTAAATTTTGAGTTATTTTATATTTTGAATGTTGTGGCGATGAATTTTATCTTGGTTGATTTTAGTTTTGGTTTTGGTTACGGTTAACATGCAGGTTTATGTAGGTAAACGCAAGCATGAAACATGTATGGAAAAGATAGGAGAAAAACGGTACTATAAACTGTAAAAGCGTACCTGGCGAGTCTTCTCGTTCCACCACCTGAAACTTGAAATGCATGTTAAAGCAGTTTATAAAGAGCAGGAAAGGTAAAATATTGGTAATTTTCCTAACCCTATGTCATATCTTAGTGAGTCCTTAAAAAGTTTAAGGATGATTCCATTAAGCGAAAAAAATGTTAAGTTTAATAGGCCCCTGAGGTATCCAACAAGTTAGGAGAGGGAAGCAGGTCCATGTCTCCCTCTCATCAACTATTGAAAAGCCTCGAGTCCATTTAAACT
>NW_018231101.1:87419-90201 GCF_001263595.1 Phalaenopsis equestris | reverse complement strand
TGAACATTGATGTCTCAATTATCCCTAGGAAAGGGGTAATTATCATTTGTCATTCAATTTAAGTATTAGGTGGGTGAAGACCCTTAAAGGGGCAAGTTAGTGTAATTTGAACACCTAGCCAAATTTTAATCCTAATTGGGCTTAGTGGTGTTTCAAGGATGTTTGACTTTGTTTATATTTATTTCTCTAATCCTCATTTAGTCAATTTTTTATTTAACTTGAGTCACCACTAAGCCCTTTAATACCTTGGTGAGTGTCTTAATTAGAGGGTTAAGTTTTAAGTAGTCATGATTCATGATTTGAATTTTATTTGAAAGTCAATGTAGGGGTATTAAATTGATTAATTATTAGCTCCAAAAGTCATACCCCTAAGTCCAGGATCATTTAATTTTAATAAACTTCCAAATTTTAATAATTCAGAAATTTATTAATCTTAATTAAGAAAGTGAGATTGGTTTCTACCAATTAACTCCTTTGTATTTCAAAAATAAAATAAATTGATTAAGATTAAAGGTTACCCATTCCCCTCCTTGAATTAAGCCTAAATGTTAATTAAGGCAAAATCATTTAAGGCAAGATTCCCAAAATTACACATTTGCCCCTAAGGCTTTAACACTTCATAATTTGTCAAATTAAATTCAAATGACTTTGGAATTTTTATTATACCTCGTTCAAAGGTCAATTAACACATTAGAGGAGAAAATGTGATTTTTCAAAATTTAATTTAATTTATATAATTATTTTAAGGCAAAAATATGATTTTTAAAAGAAAGTTCCTAACTTGACTAAGGTATATTATAATCCCTTAAAATTTTTACTGGAGATATACCTAGACCAGAGAAGCCCTTGGATCAAATTTCATAATTGTTTGAAATTTTTGTGATTTATTAGAATTATTTTAAGTTATGGGCTATTCAATAAAAATAAAATATTTTAGGTGGTGAAAATTAAGTTTTGTATTTTTAAAAAATCTCCCTAAGATCAGAGAACTCAGAGGAAAAAATTTTATATTTTTTTGATTTTTTCTTGATTTATTGGAATTGTTTTAGTGAAAACTCATTTTTAGCCTTTTTTTAAAATATTTTTTTATTAGAAAATCAAGAATATCCTTATTTAGAAAATCAAGAAAAAATATTCTAATTGTTCCTTGGTGGTTAGGAAACAATTTAGAACATTTCCATGAGTTTTATTATTTTTATGATTTTTATGAATTTTTTTACTTATTTAAATATTCAAAATAGGCTAAAAATCAAATTTTTATCTTCAATATCATTTTATTTTTAGAAAAAACCCCTGATCACAGAGAACTCAAAAAACTAAGTTTCATAATTTTTTGAGTTTTTACTTGATTTTTAAAAAATCATTTTAGTGTTAAAAATGGTATATATCTTTAAAAATCAATTTAAGTTATTAAATGGACTCAAAATGTTTTGAAACTTTTATGATGAGTTATCTAGATCATAAATCACAGTGGAGATCAGAAATCAAGTCATTTAAATGTTTATATTTTTCAAAATTAAATATTTTAGTGATTTAGTATTTGAAAAATTTAATGATGTTTTAAATGACTTGACGAATGAAATTACTTTTAAAGGTTTCTCTGGTCATGGTAGACGTTCAAAAATTTTCTTGAGATTTAATAACCGGTATCCTAATTTCCATCATTATTTTAAGAAAAATGGTGTGAAATAACTTGAAAAATATGGATCTCTATATAAGAATCGCATATGACTTTGAAAACATCAGAGAATGTTCCCCCTTACGGAGGCTACAACATGTCAAAACTTCAAGACAAGGTGATGTGTCAATATGCATGGGAGATCAAATGATTTCAAATAGTATTTAATTAATTAAAAATATTTTATGCATAAAATGGACTTGAAAATTAATCCAAATTATTCTCCTCTATTCACTGAGCAAAAGGGTATTTTTATTTTATTTTTGTGATTTTTCCACACAGTTATGGATTTTCTAGGTTAGGGGTATTTTAATAAATAGGAAAAGACCCTATTTATTTATTTAAACAGCGCGTGCTGACTAAATCCTAGGGAGCTCCTAAGGCGTGCGTGGCGCGCTCTGGTTGGACGTCGCCGTCCACGTAGCTTGCTGACTCGGCCCGCTGTTTATGTCCTGAAGCGCTGTCCGGCTCGATCTCCCCCGTCCATTTAATACACGTTCGATCAGACGGCTCCCCGTCATCATCCTCGATAGAATGATCTCGTGCCCGTCCACACTAAAACCTTAAGATCTCGGCGTAGACTCAACCAAATCACTTCGGGTTTGATCCTATGGATTCATCTAAGTGAGACGAACATATCCATACGGTTAAGATGCCATGAAATCAAGCTTAAGTAAATGGAGAATCAAAATAAGCTCGAGAGGAGGAGGAGTTTTATACCTTTGCTCTGAGAAGAAAGGCTTTGATCATAGGTGCTCGGCACATTTGTTGAGGTCCAAGGAGGCTAGGGATTGAGTCCCTGGTCTTGGTGTAAGGCCTAGGTATGAAGACTTAATTCGCTCACGACCGGATTTGGGTGTTGGTCTAGAGCTATGGTAGAGGCCTTGTGAAAGGGGGATTTTATGGGGCTTTGGCTTCTCTCAATCTTGTGAAGGTGTGGGCACAAGCAATTAAAGTTTGGTGGAGTGTATAGGTGTATTGGTTCCTGTTCTGGTTTCCAGCAGGGTTTCAAGCTCAAAATTGAGCCTCGGTAATGGGAATGGGTGAGGGAAAATGGTTGGAATGCACTGAGGGGATCTTAGGGAAGCTCTGTGTGAAGTTTGG
>NW_018231101.1:87034-87307 GCF_001263595.1 Phalaenopsis equestris | reverse complement strand
TTTGGGTGAGGTTCCATGGGAGTGGCTCTCGGTTTTGGGCTTTTCCGGCCACTAGGCTTGCCGGCCGGCCAAGGGAAGGTGGCTAGGAGCTCAGGGAACCCAGCGAAATTCGTCACAACAATTTAGTGCAAATGTGCTTTGATTTGGCAAAGATATCTTAAGCATGTGCATTTTTGGAAATAAGATCCCTTAATTTGGGGGACCTTTGGTCCATGGCTTGATTTAGGTGGTTTTATGGTATTTTGACTGGTCACTAAGTCCAACTAATGGCTG
>NW_018231101.1:83740-86667 GCF_001263595.1 Phalaenopsis equestris | reverse complement strand
CCAATTTGGAGGTTAAGGCAATCAATTGGGTGAAATTTGGGGATTTACCTAATTTCGGGCTAAAATTGGGAATTTTGGGTTTAGGCCAAAATCAAATGGATTTGAGGCTTCACCAAGGCCAATTGATGGTTTACTTTGATGTATAGGAATGTCATAAAGATGTTTCAACATTAATTGAGGCCAATTGACTAGGCTACGGGTTCAATTTGGTGAAATTAAGTCATATGGTCAAAATTGGGGTTTTGACCCAAATCAAAATTGGGCTCAAATCATGGACCAATTGAGCTTGGATTTGATTTATTTTGGTCATATCAAAAGTAAATTTGAGTTTAGAATTAGAATTGGGGTCAATTGAGATCAAATTGGTGGACATTTGAGTTGGATTTGGGGAAATTTGGGTCTTTAAAGGGCAATTTGGGGGTTTTGGTTAAAGATAGTCAAATTAGCCAAATTGGGTCAGGTGGTAGTTGAAAGAAATGAATTTAAGAATATTAGGGATTTATTGGGATTTTCTGGGAATTTTTGGAATATTTGGAATTTTGAATCAAAGAGGGGTATTTTGGTAATTAGGGGGTGTTTCAGGGGTAAAAGGCCAAGAAGGGTATTTTGGTAGAGTTGAGGTACCAATCATCACCAATAAGCCATGGACCAATGAAAACCCTATTTTGGGTCCTCTATGTAGTGGTTCAAGCTAAACCATAGCCCTAGGGCTAGTAGGTTTAGGGGACCATCTACATGAGTATCCCAAAAGATCAAGGGATCTAGGCTAGAAATTTGAGTTTAGAGTTGTGAGTGATTGTGAGTGTAGAGAATTCCTTAGCTCCAGACCAACACCCAGGGTTAACCTTAAGGTCCAGCAATCCTAAGGGTGACTCATCTTGAGTTTCCCCCATAGTGACCCCTCCTACTAAGTGCTTAGAGGTTAGGACCAATATGTGGAACTTCAAGTTGAGAAGAGAAGGGTAGAATTTCTAATGGTGAGGGTTCCATGACTAGTGTTCTAGAAATAGTCAACAGGAAAAGTCCTATGGCTAGACCCTAGGCGATTAAAGAGGAAGAACTAAACCTCAACCAAAAATGAGGTCAACAAATGGACCCCCAATAAGTGGGGTGTGCTGGGCAAGCACACCGCGCTTATTGGCGTTGACCGACAAGATCAATAAAAACCAATACAAACTCCTAAGTCAACAGACCCAAAAGTACGTGTAGAGTTGTGTGTGTGATTTGTTTCTACTGGAGAATTAGCAGTTTGTGTGCTTAATCAAGTCGAGAAGTAGGAACTTTCGCTGGGGATTGTAGAGTGGACTTTGAGTTATGAAATTTCAAAGATTTCCAAAGGATGTGAGTCAAAATGTAAGTGTTGACCCCGAGGTAGGAATTGAGATTCAAATATCGACTCAAAAGAGGGAGTGTGAGAGAGAGAGAGTCGGAGTGTAAGGACAGACCTCGAATGTAATGAGCCAGAAATGTAGGATTGATTCAGAAATGAAAATTGAAATGTAGGTCAATTCTCAAAAGAGTGTGTGGAATATAAGGACCGATCTCAAATGTAATAAATCAGAAATGTAGGACTGATTCAGATTTATGTAGGTCAATTCTCAAAAGAGAGTGTCGGAATGTAAGGACCGACCTCAAATGTAAAGAATCATAAATTTAGGACTGATTCGGAAATGAGAATTGAAATGTAGGTCAATTCTCAAAAGAAGGTGTCAGAATGTAAGGACCGACCTCAAATGTAATGAATCAAAAATTTAGGACTGATTCAGAAATGAGAATTGAAATGTAGGTCAATTTTCAAAAGAGGGTGTCGAAATGTATGGACCAACCTCAAATGTAAAGAATCAAAAATTTAGGACTGATTCGAAAATGAGAATTGAAATGTTGGTCAATTCTCAGAAGAAGGTGTCGGAATGTAAGGCCGGACCTCAAACGTAATGAATTAGAAATTTAGAATTGATTCGGAAATGAGAATTGAAATGTAGGTCAATTCAAAGATATGAGCATTGAAATGTAGATATCAATTCAAAGATGTAAGAATTGAAATGTAAGTGTCAATCCAAAGATGTGAGAATTGAAATGTAGATATCAATTCAAAGATGTAAGAATTGAAATGTAAGTATCAATTCAAAGATGTAAGAATTGAAATGTAAGTATCAATTCAAAGATGTAAGAATTGAAATTTAAGTATCAATTCAAAGATGTGAGAATTGAAATGTAAGTATCAATTCAAAGATCTGAGAATTGAAATGTAGATATCAATTCAAAATGTAATATGAGAATTGAAATGTAGGTATTAATTCAAAGATATAAGAATTGAAATGTAGCTATAATTCAAAGATATAAGAATTGAAATGTAAGTATCAATTCAAAGGAATGAGAGAATTGAAATGTAAGTATCAATTCAAAGATGTGAGAATCAGGATTTAGGTACTGATTTGAAGATGTGATATGAAATTTACCAAGAGCTTGTGATGTTGAATTTACAGTAGTGTGTTATAAGAGAAGGTTTATTTTGGAGAATATTTATGGAGTTTTGTGGAGTTTTTGAGCAGAATGTGAAATTCTACAAGGATGTGCAAAGGGTTAATGTAGGTAATGATGGTTGTGCTGTGTGCACAAAGAGTTGGAAATTCCGAAAATGGAAGTATCCACTCAACAGGTTTGTTTTATTTTCATGTTGTTTTTATCTCAACTGATTTTTCAAAAATGTGTTTTTAAAGTTTTAATTTTAATTGGTTGATAAGAAATTTGTTTTGTTATTTATTCATTTATGTTTTGTTACGTTGTTGAAGATTTGTTGTTTCGTTCTTTGTTCATTTGAACTCTGAACCATCACATGGTTCGCGGCTTTCATCCATTGCACAAAAGGGCAATTGAAAAAAGGCACAACTTGAGAGAAATTTCCATTAATCTGCTTCAATAAAGAT
>NW_018231101.1:79394-79689 GCF_001263595.1 Phalaenopsis equestris | reverse complement strand
CAATTCCATTAATTCATTAGAATCAACATCCAAATTTACATGTTTTTCAAGCTCAGTAGAGGTAGAATCACGATAAAATTTGATCGGCTTTGAACCAACACTACAGACTTCCTTGACCTCTAAACTCTCAACCTTTTGAGGGAGAATCAGAGTGAGGGTCATAATATCCACATAGTGGTTTATCCGATCATAATTGTTTCATATTCATTCTTCTCTGTATCTTCTAGGGATATCTCGTACTAAGGCTTCTTCTGCTTTGTTATCATTACCTCATCTTCAGTTATTTCATCTTCAA
>NW_018231101.1:76475-78960 GCF_001263595.1 Phalaenopsis equestris | reverse complement strand
GGTTGTTACGAGTTCTCCAACCTTCATAAGTAATGAAATTGATCCAAGGGCTCTTTCTCCCTTTTGGTTGAATTCTCTTAACATCATCTTATTGGGGATGAGCTCCTGAACGTCAAAGTCCAAATATGCTAACGTCCGTAGACTCATCAAGTGAAGAGATGCTCCAGGATCCACTAAAATCCTGGATAACACAAATCTGCCAATGTTGACGGAGATGTAGAGCGGATGGTTGTGGTCAGCGGTACCGAGCAGCAAGTTTTCGTCTGTAAAGGTTACCCATGATTGTTTTCTCAATGAGCAAACTTCATTTGAGGATGTGCTACCCAGCTGAGCTAAGTAAATTTCTGGATCTAACAAAGATGTAACCAGAGATTCTCTCATCTCCTTTGGCAGGATCAGAGCGGTCGTAGAAGCTTAGTCGGGTAGGTAACTTCCTAAGATGAGTTAGCACGTTGTAATCTACTTTGCATGATCCTCCGATTTTGTCTTGGTTATGTGGTTCTTCCACTAGCGGATGTGGGGGTATCTCTTCTTGAGTTATTATCTGTTTTCCTTTGTCTGCTGGAGCTGTTCTTGGTGGTAACACCTTCCTGCTTCTTAAGTTGACTTCTGTGACTTCTTCTTCTTAAGATATCATTGTTAAATCTTTCGGTGTCTTTTCCCCTTCGTAAATGAGATCTAAGTTGATGGCAAGCGGTGCACCATGACACTCGAGAGTTGGCTCTTCGTTATCGGTGCTGCCGTAAGTGATATCGTTGATCTCTTTTTTAGACTTAACAATAAGTTCATCGAACTCAAGTACAATTTGAGGATCATTTTGGGGATCGAGATTGCAACTAGCTTGGTCATAATCAGTCACGTTATTACCAGAAATAGTCAAAACGTAGCTGAAATCACAACTATTTTATTCATAAGACCCCGGAGGGACAAAAAGATAATCATACAAAGCCAAGGGTTTGAGGACTTTCTTCCCCGAATCCGAGACAACCAATCTAGTAGAGGCAGTCCCTATCCTACCCCTCGTGCTATCAATCTTGGCAGTGACACTCTTATTTTCCTAGTTCTTTGTCCTGGACGATGACAGATTCTTTGGTGAAATCTTCATCTTGGGCTCAGTGTGTTGCAGACTCTGAATGGAGGCTTGTTTTAATGCAGACTGTAGCTTGTTCAGTATCTTCTTGGATGATCTGCTCCATACCTCATTCCATCCTTCTTTGGTATTTGTAGAATGTAGAAGCTTGCTTTGATGAATCCTGTAATTGATCGAGGACCCTTTTGAGTTCATCCCAAGTTGTACTCTCCGACATATGGATCAAATATGGATCAAATGGGGAGATTGACTCAGTTGAAACCATGTTTATGGAACCTTTTTCAGGTTCTCTCAAATACTCCTTTGGGATTGTTATATTCTCTTCCTTGATGTTCTTCTCGAGCTAGTCTTTAAAGACGAAACACTTGTCTATAGTGTGCCCAAGAAACCGGTGGTACGGACAATAATTCGGTTCATTCTTCTTATCCACCACTTCGGGTTTCTTCGGATCAGGAAGTTTGAATTCTGGAATCTTCATCAAGATTTTGAATATTTTAGGTACAACTTCATCTTTGAAGGAGTAAACAACTTTTTGTCGCTCTAACAGGGATATTCTTTCACCCGCAGTTCCAGGTGATCCTTCCTGACATGGCCTTTGTTTGGATTGACTTCTCTGTTTCTGAGAGTACTGTGATGAAGATTGACGATGATCTTCTGCATATATCTTTATCGACTGCTTTCTTTTGTCGATAGTTGCGACTACCCCTGATTTCTTTTTGAATACTCTGGTCACCTTAGCCTTTTCATGTGGCTCCATGTGCTTCATTTCTTCTTGCAGACTGGTGGCTTTACTGAGTAGCTTCTCGAAGGATTTGATAGTGAGTCTCTTAAGCATGAAAACTACTAGCCCATGAATTCTTTTGACTAGAATCTTAATTGCTCGATGTTCCTTTAGCTGAGGTTCACATTTCATAAGGTTTCTCCACCTCAAAATATAGTCTGTCAAGGTTTCACTAGGCTTCTGCTTCTCCATCATGAGTTCTCCAATAGACACATGATGTTGCGCCCCAGCAAATCTTTTCATAAATAACTATTCCAATTCAGAAAATGTTTTAACTGACCCATTGGGCAAGTCAGCGAACCAGTCCAAAGCAATCCCTGACAAGCTGCTGACAAACTACTGACAGAGTAGAGCTTCGCTATTCCTCGTGTTGCCATAATTGGCTCAAAAATGTGCTATGTGCTGCCTGGTATTTCTTGTCCCATCGAATATCTTGAAGTTTGGGGTCACAAAACCCTTGGGGAAAGGGACGGCATCGAACTCTTCTGGGTGAGGTCTACCCTTTAAAATTGATGCACCGCCCTTGGACTGGGATAAGGCATCCCGTACTTGTTCAACCATTTGCTTGAACTCCTTTTCTGGCATGGCACTTGATGGAGAATCCTTCTTTGGTT
>NW_018231101.1:73082-76102 GCF_001263595.1 Phalaenopsis equestris | reverse complement strand
ATCCTGAGTTTCTCAACTTTTTCTTCAATTATCGATTCCTTGATTGCTGTAAGATCTGGAGGACCTTGATGGAAATCCTCAACTTGTTCCTCCATCTCGCTGGCTATTGTCGCGACGATGTTAGATATTTCAGGCACTAGTTTTGCTTCCTGTCTTGCAGGCTCACTGAACTATATCGGTGCAGCGACCTTGGGTACCCATACCCTCTTCTTCTTTGACGATGATGTCTCAGGTCGGGATGTCTTAATAGAGACATCGGTATGTCGAGGGAAGTTATGCTCCCCATTGTGTAGACCGGCTACAGTGTCAGGTAATCGTCTTGTCTTAATCGGTTTGATTGCAGGAACGACTGATAGTCTGGGTTGTGGAAGGATCGGGGGTGACCATAGCAGTATCGACTCGGTTTCCCAAACGGAGCCAGGCGGGAACACGGTAGGTGACTTTATAGTCGACCTACGAGATTTTCTAGCGGACTTAATATCCTTCAAAATTTCATTCTTCATATGAGGGGAAATTGCATATCCCACTCGTTTAAGTAATTCACTAACAGAACATCCTTTATTATTAGCAAGCCTTCTAAAGACTGCACTAACTCGTAACTCGGGTGATGGGGCTGAATTTCTTTCCCTCCTCACCATGTCCATGAGGTGATGGGAATGCAGCACCAATCTTCCGGATACTCTCATATCCATCAGTATCTGTCAGAGGATGGAATCTACTCCCCCGCAGGAGTAGGTAAATTTTCGGTATTATCTCTTCAACTTGATGTCTTCAACTTGATCTTCAACTTGATGAGGCTCCTCCTCATCAGATGTGTTCTCAGGAGTCTGGGCTTTGATGGCCCTCTGAATTCTCCTATTGCGGTTCCTCCTTTGAGTTCGGGTCAGTGGTACAGTCCTTGAGCTCGACCTTGTTTCAAACACGGGTGGCGGAACAGTTAATCCTTCAGCCGAATCTTCGACAATCATTGATTCCTTCCCCTTAGCAGCAGCGGGGATTGCAGGTTTGGTGGGTGTCTTGATGGCAGCAGCTTTAGCCTTCTTGCCGGTGGGGAAGTCTTAAAGGCAGTTCAAATTGAATTCTGCAGATGGCTTTTGAACTCTGGGGCAGCGATCTTCATTACCACAAATGGGGCTTTTCCGAGGATAACCTCGAGGTCTTCAAATCCGGCTCCGAACTTGATTTTAGGAGCGATGTTACGGGCGAAAACCTCGTAAATCCTTAGTGCATGCACTGAAAGTAGAGGTTAATCTGTTGACCGGGCGGGTCTTAATTTTCATGTAATTTTAACATCTTTATTTAAAAAGGTGGAAAATTGATTAATATTTTGAAGTGCGCGCAACACAACATGATTTGGTTTAATTTGCGAAGCAGCAAAACAAATGTGAAAAGGAGTTGTGAGAAAGTTTCGGACCCAGCGCGGGACACAATTCGTGGCAAAAATGCCCAGGTCGAGTTAATCCACCAACACAACTATTGGGGGTCCGAACCCACATAAAAATTTAAAGAGTCCTTTAAAGAGTCCTTAATGTGTCCTTAATGTCCTTCTGAACCCCTCTGCTCAAAGATGGTTGAACAGGTAGTCTTGAAGTCCAAGGAGTTAGTTATACTCTCCCAAGGTAGAAATGAGTAAAGTATGCTAACAAAAGAAGAGTAAGATGGTCCAAGAGGGACATGGACATATTACCGATGTGTGAAGATAATATTTCTTGATTTGTATGGAGAGAAAAGCTTGTCCTCAGCGGAGTCGCAGAAGCTGTCGGCGTTATTTCGGGGATTGGTTTGCGGGGTTGCCCGTAAGAAGCTGTCGGTCACTGGAATCAATATCCCGTCATCCGCTTCGGAAGGATGTTGAAGTATGAAATCAAACTGACTCCATATCTTTCATAGTTTGAAATGAAAGAGCATTGTACCTCAAATCATGTATCTATCCCGAAGGATAAACACAAGGGATGTGGCTCGATCAAATAAACTAAGGAAAGTATGACGTCCGTTTCGTCTGCGAAACCTTTGTAGTTGTCGACCAATTCCCATATTTAATATAAGGATTAAATAGGGTTTATATTAAGCTGGGTTCGGACATGCTTCTTATAAGGGCAAGCCCCTACAGTTAATTATATCTTAAATGACCAAAGTCACCTAAGAAGACTCTTGATAAAAATTAGGAAATATTATCTTCAAGGAGTTTCAAAGGGTAGGACTCTTCAATGAGATCGTACGTAGAGGTGTGGATTGGAACATTTTATTGTAGAATCCAAAGGAAGAAGGACTAGGGGATGTCATGGATCCAGAGGAGAACTCCGGTGACTTCCCAAGCTATCTTAATGTTTGTTTTCAGTTTTGAGGAGAAATATTTTAAGTATTTCATCCTGCAAATTTTATTAGTTAGGGCTTACATTCGTGTGAAATGATCACACAAATAGCCTGGAAGATATGAGGATTTAGGTCGTGACAAACAACAACCTCAGAATCCTAAGACGAGTTAGGGCTTATATTGTATAGCAGGGCTATGCAAAGGACTAAAGATAAGGTGCGGATTTACGTTGCATAAGCAAGCAACCTCGAAGTCCTATGGCTTTGTTGTTTAAGTCTAAGGAAGGAAGATTGGTTTAGCTGGGGAAGACAGGTTTTGCTGTTGCAGATGGTCGTGCTGCCCACCATGCTAGATCCAAGCTCCTGTCGCGACAAGTTTAAATTATCTAGTGTATCAAGTTATAATATTAAATCAGGTAGCCTTATGGTTGAAGTTCTTTAAATTTTATGAGGGCATATTAAAGTTGATTAGAGCGACACCGGTTAGGATCCTACGGTTCCCTTGTTCCGGCATCACTATTTTCTAATGGATTCACTTAGAACAAACAAACTTACTAAACCCAACTTAATGAGTTCCATAATTTCATTTAAACCAGGGAAGCCGTGTTAGCAACAGTAGGTTACCTCCTCCGATGGATTCCCGATCATCCAATAGAGACGTCTTAATTTAGTTGAGGTTTTGGTTTTTCTGTGATGTTTGTGATTAA
>NW_018231101.1:3157-73063 GCF_001263595.1 Phalaenopsis equestris | reverse complement strand
ATTTTGAATGTTGCGGCGGTGAATTTTATCTTGGTTGATTTTAATTTTGGTTTTGGTTATGGTTAACATCCAAGTTTATGAAGGTAAACGCAAGCATGATACATGTAAGGAAAAGGTAGGAGAAAAACATTATTATAAACTGTAAAAGCGTACCTGGCGAGTCTTCTCGTTCCACCACCTGAAACTTGAAATGCATGTTAAAGTAGTTTATAAAGAGCAGGAAAGATAAAATTTTGGTAATTTTCCTAACCCTATGTCATATCTTATTGAGTCCAACTGTCCTCACCAACTGTTGAAAAGTCTCGAGTCCATTTAAACTTATTATGTTGCTTAATAATTCATCCTGTAAATACTCTTATTACTCAATAAACATTGATGCCTCAATTATCCCTAAGAAAGAGGTAATTGTCACTTGTCATTCAATTTAAGTATTATGTGGGTGAAGACGCTTAAAGGGGCAAGTTAGTGTAATTTGAACACCTAGCCAAATTTTAATCCTAATTGGGCTTAGTGGTGTTTCAAGGATGTTTGACTTTGTTTATATTTATTTCTCTAATCCTCATTTAGTCAATTTTTTATTTAACCTAAGTCACCACTAAGCGTTTTAAGACCTAGGAGAGTGTCTTAATTAGAGGGTTAAGTTTTAAGTAGTCATGATTCATGATTTGATATTTATTTGAAAGTCAACATAGGGGTATTAAATTGAATAATTATTAGCTCCAAAAGTCATAGGCCTAAGTCCAGGATCATTTAATTTTAATAAACTTCCAAATTTTAATAATTTAGAAATTTATTAATATTAATTAAGAAAGTGAAATTGGTTTCTACCAATTAACCCCTTTGTATTTCAAACAACTTCAAACATCAAATAAATTGATTAAGATTAAAGGTTACCCATTCCCCTCCTTGAATTAAGCCTAAATGTTAATTAAGGCAAGATTCCCAAAATTACACATTTGCCCCTAAGGCTTTAACACTTCATAATTTGTCAAATTAAATTCAAATAACTTTGAAATTTTAATTATACCTCGTTCATGGGTCAATTAAGACATCAGAGGGGAAAATGTGATTATTGAAAATTTAATTTAATTTATATAATTATTCTAAGGCAAAAATAGGATTTTTCAAAGAAAGTTCCTAACTTGACCAAGGTAAATTATAATGCCTTGAAATTTTTACTAGAGGTATACCTAAACCAGAGAAGCCTTTGGATCAAATTTCATAATTTTTGAATTCTGTGTGATTTAATAAAATTATTGTAAGTTCTGGGCTATTTAATAAAAATAAAATATTTAAGGGGGTGAAAATTAAGTTTTGTATTTCTAATAAATCTCCCTAAGGTCAGAGACAGAGGAGCAAATTTTATATTTTTTTGATTTTTCCTTGGTTTATTGGAATTGTTTTAGTGAAAACTCATTTTTAGCCTTTTTTTTTTAAATATTTTTTTAAGCTTTGAAATTCAATATCTTTATTTAGAAAATCAAGAAAAATATTTTAATTGTTCCTTGGTGGTTAGGAAACAATTTAAAACATTTCCATGAGTTTTATTATTTTTATGATTTTTATAAATTTTTTTAATTATTTAAATATTTAAAATAGGCTAAAAATTAATTTTTTATCATTTTAATTTCAAATTTATTTTTAGAAAATTCCTTTGGTAACAGAGAACTCCAAAAACCAGTTTTTATAATTTTTTGAGTTATATTTTAAATATTAAAAATCATTTTAGTACCAAAAATATCATTTAACTTAAAAAATTAATTTAAGTTATTAAATGAACTCCAATTGTTTTGAAATTTTTATGGGGAGTTCTTCGAGTCTCGAACAATAGTGGAGATCAAAAGTTAAATCATTTTGATGTTTGTATTTTCTAAAATTAATTATCTTTGTGTTTTAGGGTTCATGCTAATTAGGTGCATTCTTAATGACTTAACCCATGAAATATTTTACAAAGGGTTCTCTAGTCATAGCAAACCTTCCAAACTTTTCTTGGAATTTTTTAAGAAATATGATAATTATTATGAATAATTTATGCAAACAATAGACATAAATTTTAAAAATATGAATCTCTGTCAAGAGATCTCCTCTGACTTTGGAAAAATCAGAGAATGTTCCTTAAGACAGAGGCAACAACATGCTAAAATATCAAGTCATGGTGAAATGTCTACATGCATGGACAATCCAAAGACTCAAAATAGTGGAGAATCAAATGATTCTAAATAGTGTTTAATTAATTAAAAATATTTTATGCATCAAATGGACTTGAAAATTATTCTACATTATTCTCCTCTATTAAATGAGTAAAAGAGTATTTTTATTTTATTTTTGTGATTTTTCTACACAAACTTATGGATTTTTCTACACAAACGTATTTAAATAAATAGGAAAAAGCCCTATTTATTTATTTAAACAACCCGTGCTGACTAGATCCTAGGCAGCTCCAAAGGCATGCGTGGCGCGCTTTGGTTTGATGCCGCCGTCCACGTAGTTTGTTGACTCGGCCCGCTGTTTATGTCCCGAAGCGCTGTACGGTGACCCGAAGCGGCGTCCGGCGCGATCTCCCCCGTCCATTTAATACACGCTCGATCAGACTGCTCCCCGTCATCAACCCCAATAGAATGATCCTGTGCCCGTCATACCTTTGTTCTTAGAAGGGAGGCTTTGATCAGAGGTGCTCGGCACGTTCGTTGAGGTCCAACTAGGCTAGGGATTGAGTCCCTGGTCTTGGTGTAAGGCCTAGGTATGAATTCGATCACGGCCGGATTTGGGTGTTGGTCTAGAGCTATGGTAGTGGCTCTGTGGAAGGGGGACTTAATGGGGCTTTGGCTTCTTTCACTCTTGTGAAGGTGTAGACACAAGCAATTGAAGTTTGGTGGAGTGTAGAGGTGCATTGGATTCTGTCCTGGTTTCTGTCAGGGTTTTAAGCTCAAAATTGAGCTCCGGCAATGGGAATGGGTGAGGGAAAATGGTTAGAATGCACTGAGGGGATCTTAGGGAAGCTCTGTGTGAAGTTTGGAGAGACATCTCTAAGGAAATTTCAGCACACCTCCCATGGCCGTGGGAGGTGAGTTTTTATAAAAACGGCCATGGGGTGGCTCTCAGGGCATAAGTTTGGGTGCATTGTGGCTCTTAGGTGGAAGGCAAACTGACTCCATATCAATTGGGTAAAAATTGGGGACAGCCAATTTGGGGCTAAATTTGGGAATTTTGGATTTAGGCCAAAATCAAATATATTTGAGGCTTCACCAAGGCCAATTGATGGTTGATTTTGATGTATAGGAATGTCATATAGATTTTTCAACATTAATTGAGGCCAATTGACTAGGCTATGGGTTCAATTTGGTGAGATTAAGTCATATGATCAAAATTGGGGTTTTGACCCAAATCAAAATTGGTCTCAAATCATGGAACAATTGTGCTTGCATTTGGTTTAGTTTGGTCATATCAAAAGTGAATTTGAGTTTAGTATTGGAATTGGGGTCAATTGTGATCAAATTGGTGGACATTTGAGTTGGATTTGGGGAAATTTCGGTCTTGAAAGGGCAATTTGGTGGGTTTGGTTAAAGATGGTCAAATTGGCCAAATTGGGTCATGTTGTAGTTGAAAGAAAAGAAATTAGGAATATTAAGGATTTATTGGGATTTTTTGAGAATTTTTTGAATTTTTGGAATTTTTGGTCAAAGAGGGGTATTTTGGTAATTAGGGGGTGTTTTAGGGGTAAAAGGCCAAGAAGGGTATTTTGGTAGAGTTGAGGTACCAATCATCACCAATAAGCCATGGACCAATGGAAACCCTATTTTGGGTTCTCTATGTAGTGGTTCTAGCTAAACCATAGCCCTAGGGCTAGTAGGTTTAGGGGACCATCTACATGAGTATCCCAAAAGATCAAGGGATCTAGGCTAGAAATTTGAGTTTAGGGTTGTGAGTGATTGTGAGTGTAGAGAATGCCTTAGCTTCATACCAACACCCAGGGTTAACCTTAAAGTCCAGTAATCCTAAGGGTGACTCATCTTGAGTTTCCCCCATAATGACCCCACCTACAAGTACTTAGATGTTAGGACCAATATGTGGAACTTCAAGTTGAGAAGAGAAAGGTAGAATTTATAATGGTGAGGGTTCCATGACTAGTTTTCTAGGAATAGTCAACAGGAAAAGTCCTATGCCTAAACCCTAGGCTACTAAAGAGGAAGAACTAAACCTCAACAAAGAATGAGGTCAACATGTCTGTTTGAAGATTCAAGAAAAATTCATCTCAAACGGCCTTAATTTTAAAAAGTCATCCTTAGCACATCATGCGCCGATCTGGTGCTTCTTGTGTCAGAATCCCAAAATTCTCTTTTTTGGCTCCAAATTACATCATTTTTGTCATTTTTGCTCCAAATGCCTAAAAATAATATACCTGCAGCAAAAACACAAAAATACCGTTATTTAAAGTTCAATATCACAAAAAAATAATTATAAAATAGGTACTTAAAATAATATATATTTTTTGTGTATCAGCACTCCACTTTCACCAAAATACCAAACTGAGCCTTTTGCCCCCAAATCTACCCAACTTAACAAAAAACCCCCAAACCCAAATTTTTAAAATTATCCAAAATGACTAAATTTGCTCAAAAATCATGTCAAAATATTTCAAACCAACCAAATTGCCCAAAACTTCCCAAAATTGCCAAAACTAAAAATTGCCAAAACAATTGCCCAAAACTTACCAAAATTACCAAAATACCCCTAAATTTGCCAAAATTACAAGAATACCCTTGGTGGCCCAAACTTTCCCAAAACCCTCAAAATTATCTCAAATGTCCTTAAAACCCATTTGGACCCTTCAATTAAACCCAATTTAATCAATTTGACTAACTTTGAAAAAAAGCCCCAAATTGCCCTTAAAGGACCAATTTCCCCAAATTTACATTAAATGTCCATCAATTTCTCCCCAATTTTAATTCTAGATTCAAATTCATCATGATCAAACTCAATTCAAACCAAATCCAAGTCTAATTGACCCACATTTGAGTCCAATTTCAACCTAAATAAAAAGCCCCAATTTGGTCTAAAACCAAAATCCCACTCAATTGAACCCCCAAATCTTTCCAATTGCCTCAATTACGCTTCATAAATTCTTTGAAAAATATCCACACAGTAAATTAAACCCTCAATGGACCTTGATCAAGCTTAAATTTCACACAATTTCAACTCAAATCCAAATTTTCAAATTTGCCACAGTTTAGCCATGTGCCCAAATTCTTCAAAATTGAATGCCCTAACCCCAAAATTGACAAACAATTAATCTTGAGAACTCTTCATAACATCACTATGGACTATTTTGAACTCTCAATTTTGACTTAACCAACACTAGCCCAACCTAAACCCAAGTCTAATTCAACATCCTTAAATTTATCAAGTGCCAAAAATCCCTCAAATTGAACCTTCAAATCAATTCAAAATCACTCCAAATCTCTTATAAAGCCCTCATGACAATCATCCACACAAAATTGGTTAATCAATTGGGCTCAATGACATGGCTAGCCTAACCCAAACCCAACTTCAAGACAGTTTGACCCAAATTGAACCCATGCTCCAAAATTGACTAAACCATGTCAATGTGACCAAATTAATGACACCAAAACAACCAAATGGATCCTAATGGCCAGGCTTGACCCATCTAGCCAACCCTATGGAAGCCATGGACTAATGGTCCCTTGATTTATGGGATTTTATCCTTTTTTGCGCCTAAACCTTCTTTTACCCTTCATTTTTAAAGTTCTTCACGTAAGATTTTCTTAAAAATTTAAGTTTAGGTGGGGAGAAGAAATATCATTATGTTAATCATAATTAAACCTCCCTTAGGCGCACCTAACTACCTGAACACCTCCCTGCTCGAGTCAGCCACCCTAGTCATCAGAAAACCCTAAAATCGAGAGCCACCTTACACAATTCAAAACTCATTACAATAATTTAAGCTGGCCAGCTCCAATTAGCTTTGGCACATTTCAGCCCTCCACATAAGTAACTAATTGAACCAAAATTGAAGCCCTGAGCTCCACCTCAAGCTCCTTTATTTAAACTCCCCCCTTCATGGCCAAAGGGGATATGATCCAAATCCTTGAGGAAACTCTACCAAAATCTCACCAGAGACTCTCCAAGAACTCTTTTACTCAAGCCCAAAATTTTCCCCCTCTGGTTCCCCCTCTGAATGCTCAAATTTGAGCTCAAAATTTTAGCTCGAAGCATGATAGATTTTTCCACACCTCCACAGTCCACCAAACTCCAATTAACTGCGCACACACCATCCCTACAGTGAGAAAAGTTGATTCACCACAAAAGCCCCATCCTAAAGAGCCTCTAACATATCTCTAGACAAACACCTACAATCAAGTTTGATTGAAATATCTAAGTAATTCAATAATGCCTAGGTTTGTTGGGTCCATTCAAAGATGCCACAACCACTTGATTAAGGCCTTCCCTCTTAGACAATGGTATTGAACCTCAACTCTAATCTAAGCTTATTTTTATTCTCCCTAAGTATTTATTGTATTTCATACCGTATAAGCCATATAGATATGTTTGTCTTGAGTAGATGAAGGTGTAGGAGCAAATCCCATGCAATTTGGTTTAGTCTAGATGAAGATCTTATGGTTTTAGTGTGAACAGTTCTCAGTTTAGGTCACTTGGGGATCATGAAGTAGAGTTGTCTGATCACGCGTTTATTCAATGAATGGAGTAGATCAAGCTGGACGAACCCTTAGAATGAAAAAGTAGGCTGCATGGTAGCTGAGGAGGCTGGCGACATAAAATGGCAGAGTGTCATGTTTAAAGTTTGTAGCGGACGAGGATGGCGTGGCACTGATTGATTTAAGTAGAAAAATATGGGTTTTCTGAATTTGTTTAAATGCCTGAACTTCAAAAATCTATATCGTTCTCTAGAAAATTCATAAAAATAAAATAAAAATACTCTCTTGCTTAGTGAATATAGGAGAATAATGTGGATTAAAAATAAAAATTATTCATGTACTCTCTGAGAATAATGTGGCTTGAAACTTTTAGGGTTCATTCCTTATGATAGAGAGGATGTTCTCTGAACTTTCAATGGTCAGAGGGAATCTCTATGCTTCTAACCCTAATTTTTAAGTTAGGATGACTATTTTTCCTTATTTTAAAATACCACTTGGAAGATTATGGAAATAATTTTAGTATGTTTCTTATGGACAGAGAAGCTTAAGAAAAATGCCATGATGATTTGAATTATCTTGTACATTTTTATTGTTGATTAATTGTATATTTTTGTTTTAATTTATGTAAATTAAATACTAATAAAAATTTGACAAAATCAATTCCACACTGTGTATAAAAATCATGTTTACCCACTCTAAAATTTAAGAAAATAGTTTGACTAAGTTTGAGAACTAAAGTTAATTTGCTAAGAAACCTTGTATTTTTGTACAAATATAACTATATTACATCAAATACTCTTGGGAAAATTATGAAAATTACTGAGTTCCTTATGATCACAGGAACTTAGGAAAAATAAAATTTATTTTTGAGAAAATACTTGGTTTTTTAGCTTTATTTTGAGTGTAAGATAATTAAAAATAATTAATAATCCCAAAAATACCAAAATAATTCAAATTGTGTCGAATTGTTCCCTAGTCACTTAGAACTCATTACGATATTTTTCCTAATTTTTCTATGTTAAAAATAATTTTTTAGGAGCCTAAAATAAATTTATCTTATTTTCCCATTAAAATAATTATACTAAATAAATTAAAAAATCATAAAAATACAAAATTTGTTTCTCTAAGTCCTCTGAACTCAGAGAGGTTAATCAAAATATAAAGATAATTTTGGTAATTAAAACATTATTTTAAATTTAAATAAACCATTAAAATTGATTCATAATCAAATAATAATGATATAGATTTAATTCATAAATATCATGGAATTTTGTCTAAATGTTTCTCTAACCTAAGGGAACCTCTAATAAATTTTCTCATGAATAAAAACTATATTTTGTATAGTTAAGTAAATCAATCTTGAAAATACTACTTTCTAAGTTCAAATAATTATTTAAATTAAATTAATTTTTAAAATCGTAATTTTCTCCTCTGATGTTTTAATTGATTCATGGGTAGGACACTCTAAAAATTCTCAAAGTCGTTTGAATTTTAAAACTTTAGATTTTGGTGCCTTAATCAAAATTTAGGATTAAAAAAATAAAATAAGTGATTTTGATCCTAATGAAAATGTTTGGGTGATTGAAATACAATGGGATTAAGAGATAGGAACTCTCTTGGCATCTTTTCTACAATATGAACAAAATTGTAATTTCCTTAATTATCATGACTTGGAAGTCAATCGAAATTAAATGATTCTCAAGCGATAGGTTTGAGTTATGAAGATAATAATTCATTAATCTTATGTTCATAATTGATGACAATGTGATCTTTCAATAAGACTGCATGTCATTTAAATCAAAATTTTTCTAGTTGCCATTTCACTTATTGTGAGTGTTCAGGGCTTGGAAGTGACCTAGGCTTGACTTTTAAACTTATTTGATTGGATTTAGAAGATAACATGATTGATAATTAACAATTTTTTTTTTACACTACAAGCCCAATTTTAACTGTGGGTACCAAAGCCTTTAATGACTCAGATCTACCTTAGGGGCACCCACCCACATAACTCTTAAATGAAATATCAATAGATTAATTGAGTTTCCTAACCTCAGGATACATAAAACATCAAGCTTATTTGAGGAATGAGATAATCTTAGCTTAAACTTGAATGATTAATAAAAAAATATGATAAGTTCAAAAATAAAATCGAAATAATTCAAGAAATCTTCAAGGTGATTCAGGGTCATGCTCTAAGCACTTTGAAATCTTTTGAATATTTTGGAGGGCGAATTGAACTTGCTATATATTTTTCTAAAATCATCGACTAAGATCTTTCGAGACCCAATAAAGTCAAAACTTGGGGTTTGGTAGCTATACCTTCATCTACTCCTACAATTTTAATTCCTTGGAGAATTATATACATACGCTTTTAAGTTATTGCGTTTACATTTTTGTACCTCTTGTTTCTTGCTTGCATGCTTAAGGTCACCCTTCATGTCAAAAAAACAAAACCAAAAATTAAATAAGATAAATTCACCGCCACAATAGTCAAAATATAAGACAACTCAAAATTTAATCACAAAAAAATAAAAATAAAAATTGCAACAAAATTAAACCATCTTTATCAGATAATTGGGAACCACTTGGAGGAGGTAACCCACGGTTGCTAACATGATTTCTCACTGTCTAAATGAAAGTATGGAACTCATTAAGTTGAGTTTAGTAAATTCATTTGGACTAAGTGAATCCGAAGAAAAATAGTTGTGTCGGAACGAGGGAACTATAGGATCCTAACCGGTGTTTAAATAAAAATAACCTTAGGAAACACTTGATTTGACATCCTGACTTGACACATTAAAAAATTTAAGCTCGCCATGATGAGGAGCTTGAAGCTAGAATTGTGGGTAGCAAAGCCATCTTCAATAACAAAACATGTCTACACCAACTAAAACATTCTGAAGAATTAAACAACAAGCTATAGGACTTTAAGGTTATCTGCCTAGTGTGACATAAATCCTAAACTTATCTTTTGGCCATTGTATAGCTCTGTTATACAATATAAGCTCTAAACTGCTTTAGGATTCTAAGGTTGCCGTTTGTCACAACCTAAATCATCACATCTTCCAAGCTATTTGTGTGATCGTTGTTCCAAGCTATTTGTGTGATCGTTTCACACGAATGTAATCCCTAATTAATAAAATTGCCAGGATCAAATATTCAAATATTTCTCCTCTAAATTGAAGCCAAAGTTCATCGGACTCAAGTATGATTTGAGGATCGAATTGGGAAACGAGATTGTGATTAGATTGGTCATAATCCATCAGGTTATCACTAAAAACACTTATAACATATCTAAAATCATTATCATTATATTCATAAGACCCCGGAGGGACAAAAATATAATCATACAAGGTCAGGGGTTCAAGGACTTTCTTCCATGAATCTAAGACAACTAATCTAGCAGAAGCAACCCCTAACCTACCCCCCATGCTATCAGTCTTTATGGTGGTATTCTTCTCTTCTTCTTCGACGATGACAAATTTTATGGCAAAATCTTCATCTCGGCCTTGGCAAGCTGAAGACTCTGAAGGAAAGTTTGCCTTGAAATGGACTGAATCTGGTTTAGGACGCCCTTGAGCTGGTTCCAAGTCGTACTACTTCCATCTTTTCTAGTATATGGGTCAATCGGAGAGAATGACTTAGTTGAAATCATAATTATGGAACCTTTTTCAGGTTCTTTTAAAATTCTTTCAGGATCATTATATTCCCATCTTTAAAATTCTTCTTGAGCCAATCATTGCACACAAAACATTCCTCTACGGTGTGTACAAGCAATCGGTGATATGAAAAATAATTTAGTTTATCCTTCTTGTTGACCTCTTCGGTTTTCTTCATAACTGGTAATCTGAACTCAGGCTTCTTCGTCAAGCTTTTGAACATATTGGATATTGCTTCATCTTTGAGAAAATACAGTAATTTCTGTCATTCTAACAAAGATATTCTCTGCTTACTATGGTCCTCCTTGAGGCCATCGCTGGCTGGACTAGCCATACTGTTGTGTTTGTTATCGAGCATGATGTGATGATGACTGATAGGAATTTTTTGCATGTATCTTCATTAGTTATTTTCCTTTGGCAACCGTTGTCACTGTTACAGACTTCTTTTCAAATATTCTGGTTGTCTTGGACTTCTCGGACTTCTCATGAGAATCCATATGTTTGACTTCTTATTGAAGATTGCTGACTTTGCCGAGTAGCTTCTTGAAGGATTTAATGGTGAGTCCTTTGAGCATGAAAGCTACTGGCCCATCGATGCTCTTGAGTAAGATCTCAATTAAATGATGTTTTTGTAGCTGAGGTTCACATTTCATACTAAGGTTTCTCCACCTTAAAATATAGTCCACTAAATTCTCATTTGACTTCTTCTTCTCTACTATGAGATCTCTAATAGACACATGAAGCTGTGCTCCGATAAATCTTTCTATAAACAACTGTTGTAACTCGATGAATACTGATACGTTGGGTAGTTTGACATACCAATCAAAAGCTATCCTTGACAGGCTGCTGATAAACTGTCGGAAGAGTAAAGCTTTGTTTCCTCTAGTATTACCATAAATGGCTCAAAAATGTGCTATGTGCTCTCTGGGATTTCCAGTCCCATCAAATATCTTAATGTTTGGCGACCAAAAACCCTGAGGATAGGGTACGACATTGAACTCCTCCGGGTAAGGTCTACCCTTTAAATTCAATGCACCACCTTTAGACTTGGCTAAGGCCTCCCGAACTTGCTTGACCATTTGCTTAAATTCCTTTTTTGGCATGGCTCTTGATGGAGAATCTTTCTTTTGTTGATCATCTCTATTTGTTGGGGTGACTTCCCTCCTTTCATCTGTGATGTGTATAATCTCTGGTTGATTGACTTCTGTGGAGGGTAACCGTGGGGGTTGAGATTGTACCTGAAATGTGGTCATGGTGGTCATGACAGTGACCATCTCATCCATTGCTTTCTCCATTTGGCTGATTTGCTCATCCTTTAGGAAAACAAGCCTATGCAGCTCATCTACAATGTTCTGTTCTATGAGAGTTTGACCGTCGCGTGCAGATGTAGTGGCTCTGGTCTTGATGACATGGATATCCATGAAATCTTCCTCGAGGTAATCATTAAAGTCAAAATCTTCATCATCATCATCAATGGAAAATCCATGTTTTAACTCGGAAATCTCGAACCTGAGCTTTTTGACCTTTTCTTCAATTATTGAGTCTTGTAGGATTTTAAAATTTGGATGACTTGACTAGATATCATCCACTAGTTTCTCGATCTTGCTAGAAATTTTTGTGACATTGTTAGATACTTCGGACCATGGCTTCATTCCATAATCCTACCCTGCGGCTTGCTGGATCGTTTCGGTACGACAACCTTGGGTATCCATACCTTTTTCTTTGTCGGTGATGTCTTAAGACGGAGTGTCTCTGTAGAAACATTGACATGTTAAAGAGAAGTGTGCTCCCCATGATGCGGACCATATACAGTACTGGGTAAACTCTTGGTCTTATCCTTTTAAATTTTATGAGCATCCTTGTGACCAGTAGTTGGTAGAATTCTCGAACCCATACGCAAATTAACTGGTTGATGGGCCGTGAGTCTAGTGGCAGTAGAACCCTTTGTATCAATGGTGGTATCAACTCTACTTCCCAGGAGGAACCAGATGGGAATACAAACAGGTGAAGCTTCAATTCACTTTTGAGATCGCCTAACAGATCTGACGTCCTTTAAAATTTATTTCTTCATGTGAGGGGATACTGCACGTCCCACTCATTTGAGTAACTCACCAACTGAACAACCTTCTTTAGAAGCTATTCTCTGGAAAACCGTACAAACTCGAGTGATAGGAGTAGGCTTCCTCTTCTCCCCACCATGTCTATGAGGTGACTGTAAAGAAGAAGTGATCTTCTGGATACTCTCGTACTCGTTAGTATCCATTAGGGGATGGAACCTACTCCCTTATAGAAGTGGATAGATCTTTGGTAATTCTGACTCTTTCTTGTGAGGAACTTCATCAACATCTACTTCCTTAGGAATCTGGGCTTTAGTAGCCCTCCAAACCTTTCGACTGCAATTTCTTGTTTGGGTTTTAGTTAACGGTGCAGTCCTCAAATTTGATCTGATTTCAAACACTAACTGTAGAACAACCAATCCTTCAGTTGGGTCCTTGACGATCATAACTTCCTTTCCCTTAGCAGAAGCGGGAACAACTGGCTTGGTAGGTGTCGTGGTGGCAGTAGTCTTGACCTTCTTGTAAGAAGGGAAATTCTGAGGGCAACTCAGGTTAAACTCAGTAGACAGTTCTTAAACCTCTAGAGCAGGGACTTTCATTACGGGCATTGTTGTGGTTTTCTCGATGAACGGAGTTTTCCCGAGAATGGCCTCGAGATCATCAAATACCGCTCTGAACATGATGGTGGTAGTGACATTCCGGGCACCGCGGCTCGTCAACAAATTGTAGGAAAAAGTGTGTGTTGGGAACACCATTGCAACAACTTCAAAAAGAAAGCTCTGGGGTTAGCTATTTGGTCAACACCTCGTATTCTTATTGAGAGCACTAAAAATTAACAGAGTTCGTTCTGTAGACCGGTTAAGTTTTTATTTAATTTGTGAAATTTTTAAAACTTAATAAAAATAGTTTGAGAGTATGAAGATTTAATTAATATAAGGAAAATTAAAGAGCACGCGCAGCACGACATGATCTGATTTAATTTCCAAAGTAGCAAATTAAACTCGAAAGGGAAAAAGAGCAGATCAGGACCCAGTGCGGGACCTACTTAACAACGCATAATGCCCAGGTGGAACTAGTCCACCAACACATCTATTGGGGGTCCGACCCCACGCAAAGATCAAAAAATCCTTAATGGCCTCCTGAACCTCCATGTTTGTAGGTGATTGAACAGACGATCCTGAAGTCCAAAAGAGTTGACCGTACTTTCTCAAGATAAAAATGGGTAATGCAAGCCAACAAAAGAAGGGTAATCTGGCTCATGAGGGACATGAACTCATTATTGATGTATGAAGACAATATTCCCTGATTTAAATGGAGAGAGAAACTCATCCCCAACGGAGTCACCAAAAGCTGTCGGCACTATTTTGGGTATGGAGTTGCCCGTTAGAAACTGTCAGTCACTAAATCGAAATCCCGTCGCCTGCATTGGAAAGGCACTTAATTTACACACACAGATATATATATATATAGCAAAAAATTTCTATATATATATATTAGTTTAGAAAAATATAAAATCAATCCAACCCCATATTTCTCATAGTTTAAATGAAAGAGCACTGTAACTCAAACCCTGTATATATCCCTAAAGATAAACACAAAAATTGAGGGCTAGGCTTGATCAAATTAAAATAATAATTTAATGACATCAGTTTGGTCTGCAAAATCATTTTATTTGCCGACAAGTTCTGCTATTTAATATGAAAAATTAAATAGGGTTTATATTAAGCTAGGTTCGGAAAAGCTTCCTGTAAGGGAAAGGCCCTATAGTTGATTACATCTTAGATAACAAAAGTTATCTAAGAAAACTCTCGACAAAAATAAAGAAATGTTGTCTTTAAAGAGGTCAAAAGGATAGAAATTTTCAACGAGATTGGACATAGAGGTGTGAAAGGGGAATGGCCCAATTTGGAACATTTTGTTGTAGAGTCCAAAGGAGGAAGAACTAGGGGATGTCATAGATCCAGTGGAGAACCTTGGTGACTTCGTAAGTTATCCTATTGTTTGGCATTAGTTTCGAGGAGAAATTATTTAAATGTTTCATCTTCTCAATTTTATTAATTAGGGCTTACATTTATGTGAACCGATCACACAAATAGCTTGGAAGATGTGAGGGTTTAGGTAGTGAGAAACGACAACCTCGGAATCCTAAGACGAGTTAAGGCTTATATTGTACAGCAGGGTCATACAAAGGCCTAAATATAAGGTGAAAATTTATGTTGGATAAGCAAACAACCTCAAAATCCTATGGCTTGTTGTTTAATTCTAATCAAATATATTTTGTTGTAGATCCTCTTGCTGTTGAAGATGGTCAAGCCACCCACAATGCTAGCTCCAAGCTCCTCGTCATTATGGTTTAAGTTTTCTAATGTGTCAATTCATGATGTCAAATTCGATTTCCCTATGGTTAGGGTTCTTTAAATGTTATGGGGCATATTAAAGTTGATTAGAGCGACACCGGTTAGGATCCTACAGTTCCCTTGTTCCAGGACCACTATTTTCTATCGGATTCACTTAGTCTAAATGAATTTATTAAAATCAACTTAATGAGTTCCTTACTTTCGTTTAGACTATGGAAAGTCTCGTTAGCAACCATAGGTTACCTCCTCCAAGGGATTCCCGATCATCCGATAGAGATGTTTTAATTTAGTTGTAATTATTGTTTTGTGATGTTTGTGATTAAATTTTGAGTTGTCTTATATTTTGAATGTTGTGGTGGTAAATTTTATATTGATTGATTTTTTTAGCTTTGGTTTTGGCTTCTCGACTATCCTAGTATTTCTGGTTTTCATGCAGGGCTCTATTTTTTCTCAAAATTTTCACTTAACATGCAAGTTTTGTAAGTATAAAAGTATAGTTTGAAAAGTAAAAGATAAGGTACAAGAAAAGACGGTACTGTAAAGACGGTACTGTAAACTGTAAAAGAATACCTGGCGAGTCTTCTTGTTCCACCACCTGAAAGGTCAGTACTTGCAAGGCATGTATATAATATTGCAAGGAGCTTAAATTACAAAAGTAGATGAAGGTTTAGTTACCATACCCCAAGCTATGATTTTGTTGGATCTTGGAAGATCCTAGTAGATGTTTTAGAGAAAATATTGCAAGTCCAATTTGTCAATCAGAATGTCCAATAAATTTCAAAATGCTCAGGACATGACCATAGATCACTTTGAAAATCTCTGAAAATATTTCGAGTTCATTTTGAACCTATCGTATTGTTCCATTAATCATCTTAGGTCGAAATGTGACTACCCCGTTGCTCAGTGAAACTTAGCAATTTAATTATCTCAAGGATAGAATACTCAATAAATCAATTGATGTTTTGTTAAAGAGTTATATGAGTGGGTGCTCCTAAGGCAAGTTTAGGTTATTTAAGAATGTGGTGCCCATAATTAAGGTCAGGCTTCTAGTTTTTAATGATGTTAATAACCAATTATGTCATCTTCTAAATCAGATCAATTGGGTTTAGACATCGATTCTATGTCACTACTAAGCCTTTAAAAATTATGATAGGTTAAAATGTGATTATCAAGATTTTGATTTAAGTGATATGTATTCTTATCCAATGGTCAAATAATCCTCAATTTTGGTCTTAAGACAAGTAAATTATCATCTTTCCAACTTAAGCTTATCACTTAAGAATCGTTTGATCTTAGTTAACTTTTGAGTCGTGAAAATTAAGAAGATTACGATTTTGTTGATGTTGTTCAAGGGTGGTGAATGAGTATCTACCTATTAATCCCATTGTATTTCAATCATCGAAAATTATTTATTAAGATCAAAATTACCCATTTTCCCTTATTTAATCCTAAATTTTGATTAAGGCACCAAAGTCTGAAATTACCACTTTGCCTTGGGGCACTTCACCTCATAACTCAATAAACACAACTAAAATGACCATGAGGGTTTAAATTGTCATATTCATGAGGTAATTAAAATGTTGGAGGAGAACATATGGACCTCTCAAAATTTTAATTTAATTTAGATGATTATTTAAATTTAGAAGATAAGATTTTCAAAGGGTAATTTATTTAATTATCGAAAATAAAGTTTGTGTTTATGGAAAAATTATTAAAGGTCTCCTAAGGTTAGAGAAACACCTAGACAAGATTTCATGATTTTTTTAATTAAATTATTATTATTATTATTTAATTTTAATCAATTTCAATGATTAAACTAAATAGAAAATAATGTTTTGATTACAAAAAATCATTTTTCATATTTTTAATAGACTCTTCTGAATTCAGTAAACTCAAAGAACAAAGTTTTCTATTTTTATGATTTTTAATTTATTTAGTATAATTATCTTAATGGGAAAATATGAAAAATTCATTTTTAAGCTTTTAAAATTTCTATTTTAACTTAGAAAAATTAGAGAGAATATTGTATTGGATTCTAAGTGATCAGGGGACATTTCCACTTATTTTGAATTATTTTTTGTATTTTTTAAAATTTTGATTATTTTAATTATTTTTAATTCAAAATACATTTAAAAATGAAATATTTTCACAAAAATAGATTTTATTTTTGTTAAATGCCCCTGGTCATAAAGAACTCAAAGAACCAAATTTCATAATTTTTCTAAGCTTATTTAATATAATATAATTATTTTACACAAAAATACAATGTTTCCTTAAAAATCCATTTTAGTACTTAGACAGTCAAATATTTTTGATATTTTTACACTAAATATACATGATTTTTATGAACAATATGGACTTGATTTTTTTGATCTTTGATAAGTATATAATTTAGAAAAATTAGCACAAAATATTCATTTTTAATTAAATATAGAAATTTACAGAATAATCAAAAGCATCATGATATTTTTCTTAGACTTCACTGACCACAAGAAAACTACTAAAACTATTTTCATAATTTTCAAAGTGATATTTTGACTTATATAATTAAAATAAACAAAATGATCTCCTCAACTTGAAAATTAGGGCTAGAAGCAAAGAGGTGTCCTCTAACTTTGAAAAAATTAGAAGACATGACCTCTATCATATTGAATGAACCTTAAAAATTTCAAGCCATGGTGAGTAATATTTAGTCATGGAAAATTGAAATATCACAGAGGGTATTTAATTCCTTAAAAATCATGGAATAAGAAAAAAAATTTTATTTTTAGTCCACAATATTGTCCTCTGTTTACTGAGCAAGAGGGTATTTTTGTTTTATTTTTCTGATTTTACTAGAGAAAGATATGAATTTTTGAAGTTTAGGCATTTAAAATACTTCAGAAAATCATTATTTTTCTACTTATCCATGTTGTGCCAACTCATCCTATAGCGACTCCAAAATCACATGCGGTGCACTCTCATTCGATGCCACCATCCACCTCAGCTGCCATGCGGCCCGCGGTTCATGCACCATCCGCTCGTCTGGCTTGATCTCCTTCGTTGGTTAGATACACGCGTGATGGAATAACTCTCCGTTATCATCCCCATGTGACTTAACCCATAAGCCGTTCACACTAAAACCCTTAGATCACGAGCTAGACTCAACCAAATTTCATGAGGTTTGTTTATAAACCTCCCTCTACAAAGAAGAACACGTCTATACGGTTAATCAAGCATGAAATCAAGCCATTACAAATGAAGAATCAAAATAAGCTCAAATTAGGGCTGAGATTCAATACCTTTGTCTGAGAGGAGAGGCCTCAATCCGATAGTTATCGTAGCTTCGATTGGACTCAAACTACCTCTGGTTGAAGTCTCAAGCCTTAGAGAATTTTCTAGGTATGATTTCGATCAAGCTCGATTTTAGGTGTTGGTCTAGAGCTAGGTTAGAGGTTGTTTAAGAGAGGGGTTGGATGGGGAATCAACTCTTCTTGCTCTAAGGATGGTGTGTGCACAATTTATTTTAGTTTCGTGGACTGTGGAGACATGTCCTGGTTTGAGCTTAAAGTTTGAGCTCAAAATTGGGCTTCAACAGTGGCGATCGGTGGGGCGAAATGGTGGCAATGAGCTTAGGGGTTCTTGAAGAGTTTTTGAGAGCAATTGGACAGAGTTTCCTCAATAAATTTGGTACACTCCTCTCTTTATCCTTGGAAGGGCTGATTAAATAGAGGAGCTTAAAGGGAAGGGATTGATGGGTGCAAAGAGTTACTTAGGTGGAGGGATGAGGAGCTCTAAAGATCCATTAGGATGAGCTGGCCTCTAGGGTTGAAATTGGGTTTGAATTTGAGTTTGGGGGTCTCATTTTTGGTCTTTTATGGCCACTAGGCCATCCGACAAGGCCAGGGGTGGTGGCTAGAAGGTCAGGTGAGACAGAGGGAGGCTTTTATATAATTTATTCCCAACAGTAAGTGATGATGGAAGAGATTTTTAGTTATGGCCCAAAAATGGGCTAAGATCCCTTAATTTAGGGACCCATTGGTCCATATCTTATTTTGATGGTTTTAGAGGGTTTAGCTTGGTCAATAAGGTGTACTTAGTGGCTGTGGAGACCTTAAGTTGGTGCATGGGTCTAATTTGGGTCAAAAAGGGTTAAAAGTTGGGTTTGAGTTAGGATAGCCATGAATTTGAGCTCAATTAATTGATCAAAATTGTGTAAATGATTGTCATGAAGGTTTTTGGTGAAGGATTGAAGTAATTTTGAGTAGTAATTTTGAGTTTAATTTTGAGTTTAATTGGAAGCTCAATTTGAATGATTTTGGGATTTTGATCAATTTGGGCATGTTGGGCTAGACTTAGGTCTAGGTTAGGCTATGGCTGGGCTAAGTCCAAATTGATGGTTTAAAATGGTCCATATGAATGTCATGAATATTTTTCAATATAACTTGGGTGTCAATTTTTGGGTTAGGGCATTCAATTTAGTGTAATTTGGAGACATAACCAAATTTGGGGCAAATTTAAGAATTTTAGACTTGGGATAAAATTAAGTAAAATTGAGGCTTCACCAAGGCCAATTAAAAGTTAAATTTTCTGTGTAGGAGTGTTATGAAGAGTTTAAGATTCAAATTGGGATAAATTGAGTAGGTTATGGGGTTCAATTAGTTGAGATTAAGTCATAAGGTCAAAATTGGGGGGTTTTAATTTGGATCAAAATTGAGCTCAAAGCATGGGCCAATTAGGCTTAGATTTATTTTAGATTGATTAAATGAAAGATTAATTTGTGTTTAGAATTGAAATTGATGGGAATTGGGGCCAAATTGATGGACATTTGAGGTGAATTTGGAGAAATTGGGCCTTCAAAGGCAATTTGGGGGTTTTGGACAAAATAGTCAAATTGACCAAATTATGTTCAAATGGAGGGTTTGAATTGGTTTTAGAAATATTTGAAGTGATTTTGGAGGTTTTAAGAAGGTTTGGGGTGCAAAGTGTATTTCTGTAATTTTGGCAAATTTGGGGGTATTTTGGTAATTTTGGAGTTTTTGGGCGAATTTGGGAAATTTAGGTATTTTAAAATGTTTTGAAATGTTTTTTGAATAAATTTTGGTATTTTGGGTGAATTTGAGAATTTTGGTCAAATTTAGGGTTTGGGGGTGTTTAGGTAATTTGGGTAGGTTTAGGGTAAAAAGGCCAAATTGAAAACTTTGGAAGAATTAGGGTGTCAACCACCTTACATGAGCTGTGGACCAATGAAATCCTCATTTGGGTCCTCTATGTACTAGTCTTAGCTAAACCCTAGCCTAGGGCTAGTGGGTCTAGGGGACCATCTACATGAGTTTCCCAAAAGGTCAAGGGATCAAAGTCAACAATTTTGGGTTTAAGGTTGCAAGTGAATATAGATGATAGTGAGAGTAGTGAGTGAACTAGCTCCATACCAACACCTATGGTCAACCCTAAGGCCTAAAAGTCCTATGGGGAACTTTCCTTAAGATCCTCCACACTGACCCCCCTACTAAGTTCTAGAGGTTAGGATCAATATGTGGAACTTCAAGTTGAGCACATAAGAGTTTAGAGCTTCAAATGGTGAGGGTTCCTTTCCTACTTTTCTAGGAATAGTTAATAATAAAATCCTATGTCTATAACTTAGGAAACTAAAGAGGGAAAACAAAACCTCAACTAAAAGTGAGGTCAACAATAAGCTAGTGGTGGACAAAAATATGACCCCGATAAAGCAACTTTCTAGAAAGATGCATCGCGAGATAGAGCAACAAGTCACTGCTGAGGTGAAGAAATTGATAGATGCTAACTTTATAAGAGAAAAGCGGTACACCACATGGTAAGCAATATTGTACCAGTTAAGAAGAAAAAGGGATAGACCCGTGTTTGTGTCGACTTCAGAGATTTGAACAAAGCCTGTCCAAAAGATGATTTTTTGTTGTCGATACCATAAATGATGGTGGATATTGCTTCGACACATGAGATTTTCTCATTCATGGATGGGTCATCAGGATATAACTAAAGCAAGATGTCTCCAGAGGATGTAGCACTTACAACATTCACAACACCGATTGAGATTTTCTGCTACACAGTGATGTCATTCAAGGTGAAAGAACGCCAAAGCAACATACCAACATGCAATGACGAAGATCTTTGACGACCTTATTCACAAAAAAGTGGAATGCTATGTGGATGATTTGGTCTTCAAGAGTAAATGGAAAATAAACCATTTATATGATTTTAGGATCGTGTTCGAACGATTACAATAATACAATCTCAAGATGAATCCCTTAAAGTGCGCCTTTGGCATGACCTCCGGGAAATTTCTAGGATTAATTGTATGTAATCTAAAAAAAGAGATGAACCCATGTAACATTAAAGCTATCTTGGAAATTCCCTCTCATAAAACCATGAAACAACTCCTCTCCTTTCAAGGGAAACTGGCATATCTGAGACGCTTTACTTCTAATATCTTAGGTAGGCGTCAGCCCTTCTCGACATTAATTAAAAAGGAAGCTAAATTCATTTAGGAAGAGAAATGTTAGCAAGCTTTCGAGGATGTTAAACAATACTTAAGGAAATCTCCTTTTTTTGGAAGCCCCTATCCTTGGCAAACCGTTGATACTTTATACCATAACCTTAGATGACTCTCACAAAGCACTGCTAGCTCAGGTCAATGAAGATGGTAATAAAAATGTGCTCTACTACTTGAGTTATTGTCTAATACTGACGAAGGTAATGTATACGCTTATTGAGAAGCATTGCCTAGCCTTAATTTTCATAGCCCAAAAGCTTAGGCATTACAAGCTTTCTCACAAAATTACCCTTACTTAAAAAGTTAATCCATTGTAATATTTGATGACCCGGTCAACACTTTCCGGACGTCTAGCAAGATGGCCAATGATTTTATTACAATTTGATATAGCTTTTATTCCCATCCGCACTATCAAAGGACAAATTTTAGTAGATTTTCTCGTAGCACACCCACTTCCAACTGGGTCCCCTCTTAATGATGAGTTACCGGATGAAGAAGTATTATGAATGAAGTTGTCCAGCGAGAGACATTGGTAAATGTACTTCGATGGAGCTTCTTTAGCCAGAAAAGATAAAAGATAAACAACTGTTATACCAAGCAAAGCAGGAATTGGTCTGATTTTCATCACACCAGATAAAGGTATGTTAAGATTCTCCTACTACCTAAGAGTCGTGCATCAACAATGAAGCAGAATATGAAGCTCTGGGTTGGAGTTGACAATCTCAATGGATATAATGGATATTATCATCTATGGTGAGTAACAACTTTTCATCCAACAAGTAGCTAGACAGTATAAGATTTTGAAACCAAGACTAGCATAATAACATCGGTACAAAAAGAAGCTGTTAGAACAACTTTTCATTATCTCTAGCGGATTCCTTGATGAGATAATGTCAATGCTGACGCTCTAAAAAAACTTGCTAAGGAATTGGTGTGTCCCCAGAGGATTCCATTGACATTATAATACAAGCAATACGAGTTTTGTTTTGAATCGACCTTGGCAATCTACATAAACTCGAAAAGGAAAAAGTAAAGACTATTGCAGTTGCTGACATCAATGAGGATTGGCGTAAGCCATTGATATAATATTTTCAAATTGGAAAGCTGCTAAAGGATAAGTTCGAGGCATATCATATCACGAGAAGAGCTATGTCATGTGCTCTAGTACATGATGTCCTTTATAGAAGATCGTTCTATTAGATGTGACTGCGCTGTCTAAGCAGAGCAGAAGCAATAAATATCATCAAAGAAGTACATGCCAAATTGTGTAGAGCTCACCAATCAGGGCCAAAAATAAAAATAAAGATCAAGAGACTCGGATATTATTGGCCAGCAATGATATTCGATTGCATGGATACATCCAGTAAGTGTCACCTTTGCCAAGTGCATGGGGAGGTCTTACACCAACCTCCAAATGTGCTGCACGCAACCGTTGCCTCGTGGTCATTCGAGTGTTGGGGAACAGACATAACAGGTCCAAGAGACAATTATCCTCATAGGTCTAATAGACCCTTTATCCTCTAAGGGACATAACATAGATTTATTCTTGCTGCTGTGGATTACTTCTCCAAGTGGGTAGAGGTAGTGTCATTTTGAGAGGTTACAATACAACATGTCCTTCAATTTTTCAAAAGTCAAATCATCTACCATTTCGGAGTTCCGCACAAAGTGATTTTCGATAATGGGATAGCCTTGAAAAGCACAAAAATCAACAACTTTATAAAGCTACATGGGATAGATTGAAGATACTTTACAATCTATTATCCCAGGGCAAACGGACTGGCTGAGGCCTTCAACAAAACACTGGTACCATTTTTAAAGAAGACATTGGATAAAAATAAAAGAGATTGTCATAATAAACTGTTAGAAGCTTTGTGGGCCTACCGGACGAAGTTCACTTAAATAAAATGGTTTATAAAGAAGATATTGCATGAAAATAAAAGAGATAACATGATTGATGATTAACACTTCTTTACATTACAAGCCCAATTTTAACTTTGGAAATTAAAACCTTTACTTACTTAAATTTTCCTTTGGTGCACCTACCTACATAGCTCTTAAATGAAGTGTCGATTAATTAATTCAGTATCCTTGCCTTAGGGTAAACAAAACATCAAGTTTCCTTGAGCAATAGGATAACCTTAGATTGACCTTAGAAGATTAATAGAACAATTTGATAAGTTCAGAATAAACTTGATATATTTCATGAAATCTTCAAAGTGATTCATAGTCATGCCCCGAGCACTTTGAAATCTCTTGAATATTTTGAAGGGAAAATTGAACTTACTATACTTTTTCGTCACTCTTATTTCTTGCTTGTATGTTTAAAGTCACCCTTTATGTCAAAATTGAAACCATAACTAAAATTTAAATAAGATAAAATTCATTTCCAAAATATTCAAAATATAAAACAACTCAAAATTTAATCACAAATAAAATAAAATAAAATAAAATTGCAACAAAATTATAATGTCCCTATCGGATAATCGGGAATCCCTCGGAGAAGGTAACTTATGGTTGCTAATGAAATTTCCCACAATCTAAATGAAAGTATTGAACTCATTAAGTTAAGTTTAATAAATTCATTTAGATTAAGTGAACCTTAAAGAAAATAGTAGTGTCGGAATGAGGGAACCGTAAGATTCTGATCGGTGTCGCTCTGATCAACTTTAATATTCCCCATAATAATTAAATAATAACAACCTTAGGAAACACTTGATTTGACATCGTAACTTGACACATTAGAAAACTTAAACTCACTACGATGATGAGCTTAGAGCTAGCATTGTGGGCAGTACAACCATCTTCAACAGCAAAATATGTCTACACTAGCTAAACCATTCCTTAGAATTAAACATCTGAATCATAGGATTTAGAGGTTGTTCGCCTAGTGAGACATAAATCCTCAACTTATCTTTATTTCTTTTTATGGCTCTGCTATAGAAGATAAGCCCTAAATCACTTTAGGATTCTGAGTTTATCGTTCGTCATACCTAAATCCTCACATCTTCCAGGCTTTTCATGTGATTGTTTCATACGAATGTAAGCCCTAACTAAATAAAATTGGCAGAAGGAAACACTCAATAATTCTATTCTCCAAAATTTAAGCCAAATAGTAGGATAGAGTGGGAAGCCATCAAGGTTCTCCTCATGATTTGTGACATCTGATCCCAATTTTTTATATGTAAGGATTTATGAAGTTGACACCTTTATGGTGCAAAAAACTTGATCCGTGTACTAAAAGTAAGTTGTGTAAAACATATATAAGTATAGGCAACTATTAAAGAGATTTTCCGGAAGTATACATGTCGAAATCAAGTAATAATGTACTTTCTATTTAGGTCCCAAATATCGATCCCACGGGGAAGGTTTAAATTTGCAATAATAAATTTTACTAAAAAATTAATAGAAAGTCAAACAAAATTACTGTCAATAATTTTGAATGTTGAGATTAAAACTAAATAACTTAACAATTAGCAAGAAAAAATTATAAGATTTAAACAGTAACTACTAATCTACTGACTATGTTTTTGTAATGAAGATTTCTTATGTGAAAAAGCATCCTTCCCATTACAATAAGCTTTTGGTGAAATGAGATGAGATAAATGTTTATGATATGTATTTTACTAAATAGAAGCAGTTTTAATTCTCTTCCCTGATACTGTGCATAGAAAGTCATTGGCTAATCCCAAGTTTAGTCCCTAAATCCGTGGCTAGGCTAGGAGGATACCGGCTCCCACTCCTCCCACTTCCCTTCACCTGAATGCTAACTCTCGCTTTACTTTTTAAACACTAAGACCGAATTTATCTGAATTGAAGATTTTAGTCTGTCACCCTAAAGGTTTTCCAATTCTACACCCAATAAAGAATATTCCCCTATTTATTTGCACTTAATTCCATGAACAAATTTCTCATCCATGAAATCAATTGTGATGCTCACTCTGTTGTAGAACTCATACTCCATTTCCGAGATCATATGTTTCACAGCACATTTAAACAACTCAAATGGCCAGATCGAAAAGTAAATTTAGTTAGGAGTTGAAAAATTATCATAATTTATTCTATATTTTAATATTGGCACATTCATGTTATCTCTTAATTTCACCAAATCTTAGAGTAGGGAGAAAGATAGAGAAACCTACTCAAAATTCATGGGAAAGATACAACATAACACTAATTCATGGGAAAGATACAACAAACAACACTTATCTGAAACTCTTTCTCAAAGCAAATTTCTTGTAGCCTTTCCTTAGAAATGTAGGAAGAAGATATTTCTCACTTTTCGCCTTCTCTAACACTCTTACAAAAAGTGTCACACTTAATCTCACCACACAAACACTAAATTATAAAAGAAAACTCACTAATTGACTCAAATGTGGTGGTGGGATGAAAATGGATTGTGAAGAATGGTGAAAAAGGAGCATGGTGGAACGTTGTGGAGCGAAAAGGAACGTGAAGGAGTGAAGGAGTGAAGGTGTGAAGGAGTGAAGGAGTCAAGGAATGAAGGAGTGAAGAATTCTAGGAGTGAAGTAGTGAAAGAGTCTAAGAATGTGTTTCCTGATGAATTTCGACCCCAAATAGAGCCTAGTGTCTGTTCTCCAAGAGGTGCCTCCAAAATCATTTCAAAACTCATCCAAATATGTGAAATGTTCTAGAAAGAGGGGTTGAACTGACATTAACAACATTGGAGCCAGTGTCCCATAATTTAATTTGCTGCTCTCTGTTTAAATTCATCGTCAGCAGTCTTCTGGCGCTGTCGGCGCGCAATAAAATTCGCAGCCTGTTCTATTATTCTGTGTCGTCGGCACTGCCCTTGGTACGGTCGGCTCTGATTATTTCTTCAAAAATATCATTTTGACTCCAAATTCCATTTTTTTTGCTTCCTTTTTGCTTTAAGTCCTAAGAATCAACAACTTGTAAGAAAACATCAAAATACAGTCCATTAAAGTGCAATATCAGAAAAAATAAGTTTAAAATATGGGTTTAAAAAAGGTTATATTTTTGGTGTATGAAAATCCCCTTATTCTTCTTCCATTTGATTCCAAAAGTACTACGTTCTAAATGATGGAATTTGTCGGTATATAAAAAAAATGGTTTTGCAGACCACACGGATATCATATATTTCTTCGATTGTCTGATCAAGCCTCACCCTCAAGTCATGTGTTTATCTTTCAGGATAAATATATAGCTTGAGGTGTAGTTCTCTTTCATCTAAACTTTGAAAGATATGGGATCAATTTGATTTCATATTTTTCTAAAAAAACTATATATGCATATGTAAATTAAAATGCCTTTACAAAGTGGGCGACGGGATTCTGATTCTAGTGGCCGACATCTTCCAACGGACAACTCCTTAACTAAATTGTGCCAACAATGTTAACCCTCATTCTTCGAAGAAATGTCCAGGTCAAGGAAAGAAACATCAAATGCTTATTCCTAGGGTAATAGGATTCTAAGAATCTGATTATAGCCTAAAGGTTTTATTTTATTTTGTTCATTTATGTCATGTCATGTCATTTTGTTCTTGTTTATTTTTGTTTTATTATTTTCTATTATGCTTATTTTTGTTTCGAGTTTTCTTATTTTTTTGTTATTATTTTATTATCATTGTTTTGTTTTGTTTATAGACATCTTTTATCAGTTTTTTTTGTTGTTTATCTAAGGTTTACCTTTTTCGCTTCAGAATGTCATCCTAAAAATTGAGTTAGCACACCTTATAACATGAAAAGTAAATCTAAAGTGTAATTTATTTCATGTCTTCAGAAAAACTTGCAAAACAATTAAAATTAACATGAAATCATGATTTGATTTGTCAATTTAAATGGTTGAATAAATTTTTAAATGACCCGATCAAGATGTCTATAGCTCTGTCATCCCTGGGCCGCAAAGTAATCAAATCTACTTAATGGTTTTTAAACCAGGACCAAAAGATTCTTGTCAACAACCACAGATTGCGTCATCCAAGAAATCTTCCTAGATCTGAACACAGATGTTCAAGTTGCATTCGGTGATCTTTGTTCATTAATATTCAACTTAAGCTTTATTGTCTTATTTAGATTTTAGGGGCTGAAAAATTTTAGGTTGTTTAAAATTTATTAATCAATTGAATTTTGCCATTCTGTTGTTTATTTTTATTTTGGATGACCTGAACATGATCCCATGGTATCATTGTCCCGAGACATTATTTTTGTAGTTTAATTAGCCATAAATGGCTAAGAGATATTTTGTTAGCAACCATGGGTTACCTCCTCCAAAATATCTTCTCAAACCTAGTTGCATTCTTAGCTTCAACTTTATGTTTTGATGTCTTTTAAAGTGGATTTCATTTCATTTATATTTATGTGAATGGGTTGAAGAGATGAATTTTTGTATCATTTATTTTAGTTCTGATGTCAATTAGACCTAAGAAAGTTTGATTGAGGTCCAATATGCTAGACCTAAGACCTATGTTTAATATTGGTAAAACTGAAGGATTTATGTCGTTTGGGTTCAATTTGGATAAAACCTAATGAATGAAGAAGATTTAGATAGTTCATAAGGTATGAGGATGATATAGGTTCAATGTAGGTAGAACCCAAAATTTTAAGATGGTTTATGTCCAATGTATGTAGGACTAAGGTTTAAGATTGTTTAATTCCAATGTAGGTAGGACTTAAGGTTTAAGTGGTTTAAGTACAATTTAAGTAGGATAAAAAGTTTAAGATGATTTAGATTCAATGTAGGAAGAACCTAATGTTTAATATGGTTTAAGTCTAACGTAGATACGACTTAAACTTTAAGATGGTTTAGGTTCAATATAGGTAGAACCTAAAGTATGAAGATGGTTTATGTCCAACGTAGGTAAGACTTAATGTTGATTTTGATACAATGTAAGTAGAACCTAAAGTTGATTTAATCTTAATATGGATTTGAACATAAAGTTTGAAATGGTTTTATGTCCAATGTAGATAGGACCTAAAATTGATTCAGGTTCAATATAGATTGAAAGTAAAGTTTGAGACAACTCCAAGTTCAATGTAGGTAGGACATATGGTTGATTTAGGTTCAGTATGAATTGAATCTAAAGGTTTGATTTGATTTGGGTTCAAGTTGGGTAGAACCTAAGGTTTTGATTTGATTTGGGTTCAAGTTGGGTAGAACCTGAGGTTTGGATTTGATTTAGATTCAAGTTGGGTTAAACCTAAAGGTTTGGTATGATTTGGGTTCAAGTTGGATTGAACCTAAGGGTTTGAGTTGACTTAGGTTTACGTTAGGTTGAACCTAAGGGTTTGAGTTGACTTAGGTTCAAGTTGGTTTGGTTTTAAGGGTTTGAGTTAACTTAGGTTCAAGTTGAGTAAGACATAAGGGTTTGAGTTGACTTATGTTCAAGTTGGGTTGGACCTAAGGGTTTAATTAAATCTAATTTAAATTAGATCTAATTAGGTTTGAAGGTTAATTAAATTAAACATGGGTAAGGATTAATTTGTTTTATTAAGTCTAGTTAGGGTTCGACCTAATTGGGTTTAGGTTGAGTTAAGACTAATCTAGGTAAGGCTTAATGTGGTTAATTATGTCTAATTATGGTTAGGCCTAATTGGGGTTTTAAGTTGAGTTAAGCCTAATGTAAGTAAGCCTTAATGTGATTAATTAGGTCTAATAATGTTTAGACCTAATTTGGGGTTTAAATTTACGTAAGTCTAAGATGCTTAAGGCTTAAGATAGTTAATTAGGTCTAATTGAGCTTTAGAACTAATTAGGATTTTTTTATATTAAACCTAATGTAGTTATGGCTTAAACGAGGTCAATTAGGTCTAGTTTAGGTTTAAATGTAAACAAGATTTAATTGTCTTAAGCCTAATGTGGTTAAGGCTTAAAAGTGACCAATTAGGTCCAATTGGGACCTAATATGATTAAGGCTTAACAGGTTTAATTAGGTCTAATTATGGTTTAGACCTAACTAGAGTCTATTTACATTAAGCCTAAAGTGATTAAGTCTTAGAATAGGTCAATTAGGTCTAATTAGGACCTAATTAAGGTATATTTTTATAAAGCCTAATGTGGTTAAGGCTTAAAAGAGATCAATTAGGTCTAATTGTGGTTTAGACCTAATTAAGGGTTAATTTGTTAAACCTAATATGATTAAGGCTTAACAAGGTTTAATTTTGTTTAACTGTGGTTTAGACCTAAGTAGAGTTTATTGTGTTAAACCTAATGTGATTAAGGCTTAAAAGAGGTCAATTAGGTCTAATTGGGTTTTAGACCTAATTTAGGCTTAATGTATTAAACCTAATATGGTTAAGACTTAAAAGAAGTCAATAAAGTCTAATTAGGGTTTAGACCTAATTAATGTTTAATGTGTTAATCCTAATATTATTAAGGCTTAACGGGGTTTACTTAGGTCGATTTGTGGTTTTGACTTAATTATGGTTAGTTGTGTTAAACCTCATGTGTTAAGGCTTAAGATGATTTAATTAGGTTTAATTATGGTTTAGACCTTATTTAGGTTTGTAGTTTTAAACCTAATGTGATTAAGACTTTACAGGGCTTAATTAGGTCTTGTTGTGCTCTATAGCTAATTAGGGTTTGGTGAAGTGTGGGTTCGCTTGGATTAAACTTAAATGTCAGTGAATGGTTTGAGCAGGATTCAGATTGTAACTTATGTCAAAGGTGGTAGACCTAAATGTCAGTATTGGAGATTTTCACTTTAGGTCTACGCAGTTTAAGCCTAATAGTCCTGAGGAGATAGCTTTACCCTATGTTTGTTAGGGGTTTGAGTTCACCCTAGATCTAAAATGGGGTTAGACCTAAGGATTAGGGTCATTCCTATAAGTCATTCAAGACTCTGATTCAAGCCTAAAAAAATCTACAGTTCAAAATGTAAATTTAAAATTTACAATTTTAACCTTAAATGGTGAAAATGTCATTTTAAATTTTTTAATGGGGGATTTTAAAATTGTCCCACTAAATATTTTAACCTATTTCAAATTTAATCTCCATTTTCCTAATTTATTATAACTATTTATAGGACTAATGAAAAAATTTGATAAAAATTTGGAAATTGGACCCTAAGAAATTCTTCTAGCCTTGGAAAAAAAAGGGAATGTTCCAAAAGACTTAAAGGCTAATCACTAAAATTTTTGGATTTTTTGGAATTATAAATAATTTTAATAAATAAATTACTCTGCATAAAATTACTCTGCATAGTAATTATTTAATAAAAAAATAAAAATAATATAATAAATTTTGATTTCACATTTAAAATTTTCTCCTCATTTTTCTGAATCCAAAGGTATTTTTGTCATATTTTTTTGCTTTTTGTATGTCAAGATATCAATTTCTAAAGGTTTTTGTCCTTTCCTAAATTTAAATAAATAGAAAATATTAAATTTCCTGTTTACACGCATGGCAGCTGACTGGATCATAAGAATCGTCGAAACACCACGCAACGTGGTATGATTGGTGGGGGATTCCACGTAAGTGTTGTGTTGGTCCGCAGTTATGCTTGTTTCGTAAGAACAGAACTGCAGTCTGGCTCGATCAGGGTCATCCATTTCTGATACAAAGAAATAGACGACAGAAGTTCATCAATCCCAAAAAGAGATTCAGCGAGAACTGTTCATGCTTTAGCCTTAAGTTCTCCCCAAAACTTGCACAAAGTTTGAAGATTTTTATTTCTAGAGCATCATCTCATCATGGCGAATACATCCATAAGGATCTTTGGCCATGAAGTGATGATTCTCTTCATAATTTCTAAAAACATAAATAGAATTAGGGTTTAGCACCATACCTAGTTCTTAGAAGATGCAATTTTGATTGGAATGGTTCCAAAGCTTTACCTTGAACTCATGAAGCTTGCCCTTGAGTCAATTTGAATTGCAATTGGGTCTAAGTATGAGTTCAATGAAATGGGGTCACTGTTTTATTAAGGATTAGTTTAGAGCCTATGGGAAGAACCAATTTCAGCTAGAAACTTCCTCGTGAGGTTCAGGGAGAGTTTTGGGGTAGTCAATTTGACGTTTTGAGAGGTTTAATGTCAATCCAAATTTTTTTTTTTGGGTTAGACTTCAAAATTATTATATGTCAGTGGATTTCCAAGGCTTATTTTATGGGGAATCGATTCCTAAGGGTTTGGGACACAAATTTTTTGTTACGAGTTTCTAGAATTGAAGATTTTAAGTGTTTCCTCTCTTCTTGAAAGCTCACGGGTTAGTCCATATATAGGTTTTAGGAAACCATGGTTGAGCTAATGTTTACTTGGGGAAGAAGGTAACATCCTTATGATGGTCGTGGGTGAGTTTGTTGGTTAAGGATTACCTTAGATGAACTTCCAAATGTGATGTCTATAATGAGCCTCCATTAAGATGAAGATTGAATCCCAGTTTTGGCTCTCTTCCATTGGTTGATATGTGAGGTGGATAAGGATTCTTAGAATGATCTGAATTAGCCTCCCCCACATAAACTCATGAGCAATTTAATGAAATTGAGATTAGATGACACATATGCCTTCTCATTCCCAATTTTCATAATTTGGTCATGAGCTCCCTAATTATGTATAGGATAAGGGTTTAGATGGGACCTTCTCTTATTGGATGAAGAAGGAGGTGAGTGATGATCTCACCACATTTTTCTTCCTTTTTTCATGATGCAATGACATATCCATCTTTCTTTAATGATGGTTTCATAATATTTTTTTCCTTGAGTGAAATGCATGGCTCATGGGACATTCATGAGTATTTGTCTTGTCATGACGTGTTTCATGGGTCATGGGTGACCCATTAGCAATTTATCATGAAGTGAATTTAGGGTTTAAGTACAGATCATGGGTTTGTCATGCCATGGGTTTAAACCATGATTTTAAGCTAAAATCCTAGGTCTAGTACTCCTTCATTTCATTCTCTTTAATCAATTAAATGACTAAACAATTATGAGAATAAAATAAGTTGATGAAAAGACCAAATTTTGACTAAACTTGGAAAGGTTTAACAAACTTGACCAAGTTGACCATGGTTGACCTGAGTTGACCATGGTTGACCTGAGTTGACCATGGTTCACCAATTTAGGTCAGGGTTGACCCAGGTGACTTATTTGACCATGTCATGGTAGTTTAATCATGGGGTCATTACATTTGGTGGTATGACTTAGGTTTAACCAAGGTTGACCAGGGTTGACCGATTTTACCAATTTTGACCAACAGAGTTTTAGGATCATTTGACCAATTTTTAGTAAGAATTGACCAAATAATCAAGTTTTACTAATTTGGCCCTAGAAAAGACCAAACGGTCAATGTGATGACTATTAGGTCAAGATTTGACCAAATCAAGGTTTGTCACTACTGATTTGATCATTTTGGGTGTTAATATGGTTTGAACCCAAAAGTGGCATTGTGGTCAATGTAAATTTTGTAATTTTTTAGTACCCTTAGTGGATTCAAAAGGGGTCAATGTTAGTATCCCTCTCTTCCTTGGGTGAATTTAGAGATCATGATGATCACTAAATTTTAAGAGGAGTTTAAGGATTTTGATTTGATATTGGCAGCTCATGGCATATCCTGTCTATAGGTGTCAGTTTAGGGTACTCACAAAAATGAGGTCAACAAATGGGCCCCCAATATGTGTGGAATACTAAATAAGTATGTTTCACTTATTGGCGTTGATCAAAACGGTCTTTTTTACCAAAAAAAAAAGAATTTTTCATTCAATATTTAAAGTTTGTGGGGAGAAGAATGTCATGGCTTATTAAAAAGTCATAAAGAAAAGTAAACTATATGAAAACCATAATTCCTTGTCAGGAAGGCCTTACATCCAAAAGTAAGAGAGAGAGAGAGAGAGAGAGAGAGAGAGAAATAGAGAGAGTGAATAGATGTCATATTCTATTTAAGGAGGTCTTCTGCTACTCAAAGATGTGGATTGACGGTGTCAATCTTGGGAAGAAATTCTAAGATATTTATATTCTATCCTAAAGGAAAAGAATAAAGGAATGCCATAACTCTATGTCAGGAAGGTCTTATATCCAATAGTAAAGAGAAAGTGGTGCCATACTCTATTGAAGGAGGTCTTAGACCACTCCTCAAAGTTGTTAAATGCCAATTTTGGAAGAGGAATGCTATGGAACTTACATCTTATCCAAGGAAAAGACTAAAGGAACACCATAATTCCATATCAGGAAGGTCTTACATCCAATACTAAGAGAGATAGTTGATGTCATATTCCATCTAAATATGTCATATACAACTACTAAAAGTTGTCAAATGTCGATTTTGAAAGAGGAATGCTATGCGACTTATATTCTATTCCAAGGAAAAGACTAAAGGAAGGCCATAATTCCATGTCAGGAAGGTCTTACATCCTACAAAAAGAGAGAGAGTAGATGTCATATTCCATCTAAGGAGTTCTTCTTGTACTACTCAGAGATGTCAATTTTGGTATGTCTATGAAAAAAAAATATATTATTTCAAGGTTTCTATAGAGGATTTGAGTTTATGAGTTGAAATTGTCTTTTTGAAATTATGGCGGTGTTCATTTTAGCTTTTCTAGACATATACAAGCATCGTCAACTGTTGGGGATTTCTTTTACAGCAAAACTAGAGTTCTTTTTCACCACAAAAGATAAAATATAATGATACATAGGATTTCGCTAGTACACCATATATCATTAGTCAAATATCATCTCAAGGCTATATTCAAAACAAGGTAGAAGTTGTCAAATTTATCTTTTTCTCATATCAGTAGTCTAGCATACTGCTTGACCATCAATGCATATCCTCCACTCCGAGATACTTTTGGAAGGAATTTATGTTGAGTATAACTCAGGTTCTTAGACATTCATAGGGTCATGGTAGTTTCAAAGGTTACAATTCTTCAAGTTTAGGCAGGGGTTGATATCCAACTGGATGCTTGTCAGGGCTCATCCTTCATAGTGTTATCGAGATCCTTTGTCTGCTCACATTTAGTATGCAGTGCTTGGCTCCATTTCCATGTAGAACTAACACTAATCCTCATGGAAGGGGAATCTGATAAGAACAATAATATTATCCTGGGCCAACTATATGTATTTCTTGTCCGAACATAATAAAAAACCTATTCAGTAATGATAGTGTACAGAAGAGTCTCTCGAAATCATGACTATCAACATGAGGTGGGATATAGTCTCCTTCTTCTTCGATGTTGATGATGCAGCTGTCTGGAACACAACTGGATGGCATTATGTCCCAATCCACCAATCGTTTGATGATCTAAATAATCACCGTAGCCATCAAATCCACTTGTTCATGTTGTAAGATCACTGGAGTGTTTCCATCTCTGTCTTTAGCATAATTATAACAACATCCATATTGGATAGTTACTCATCCTTTCCCACTTGTTCATTTTTTTTGGTTTGGAGTATGTTCTCCTTTCCAGATGTCCAACTCATCCACGGTCACGCTCTTCTATAACATGTTCAACAATAGCTTGTTGTTCATCTTCATCAAAGACTTTAGTGAACAACTAGATACCTCCACGTATGTTGATCAAACGACTATCAACATGCCTAAATTGTTAAAAATAATGTCATTTGATAGTCTGAATGCTCCTCTTTGGAAATAATTTGTTTGTTGGTTGGCTTATCTGACGTTGTGAGGTCGAGAACCGATGCATACAAACTCGGAGCAAAGACAATCCTTTATATTGCTTCTTCTTCTTCAGAATCCAAATTTTCAACCTCTCGAACATGATATACCTCACAAGGTGTGCACCTAAGAATTGGAAACTGAAATTCCTCACCATATTTTTCCATGGGATCCATGTTTTGTCATTCATTTTCTTCAAGTCTTTTAAGCTGTTTGTTAGAGTTTTATCTTTATTTTTGAGTCAATCCTAATGTAATTTTATTGACTCCAACAGCAGATGCCTCCACAATCCCTTTTGCTATAGTGACTACTAATGATTTCAGTTTTCTAGAGTCAAGTTTTTGTTTCTATCCTATCGATTTCACTTTTTCCTTAGTGTTATTCTGTTGTCGTGTTCTGAATTCTAGCACTGGTGAATTCCCCTCTGCTTCTTCTTTTTTGATAATGGGTAACACCAATTCATTATAAATTAATTCAACTTTTGTCAGATCAAAATTGAAATGGATTCTTGATCCTTTGTCAATTCATCGGCGGTCCAGTGTAAAACGTACACCACCTCAGAAAGTGAACAAAAGTAAGTTGTTTGACATTTTCCCTGCAAGTGACAGATTAATGTAAACATTTCAGACCTAGTTTTAGGTCAATTTATTAATGTGAATGTTAAGAAATTTTTTGTTCAAGGAATCATTCAATTTGTTCTAAGATATCATGGTCACAAACACTTGTTTGATAAGCAAGAAGGAAATGTCAAAGAAACTACTTTGGAAGAAGTTCAAAATTACTTTATTATTATATTCCCAGTTTACAAATGAGTCATTACTTTTTATGTCGCATAATATTTTTTCAAATACCACCCATTTGTTTGGGGTAAAATTCTTTTTCTCTGACAATCGAATAAATGATACGTCTAAAAATTATCTACTTTTTCATATATATTTTATGCCAAATTTTAAAAATTTTTAATAACATTACAATTTAAAGGAAAGTATTTTGTACATTTTTGGTTTCAGGTACAGGAAATGTAGTTTTGGAGAAAAAGATCAAAAAATGGTGCAATTTGGAGCAAAAAATAAGCAAGAAAGAAAATTTTGTCCTGACACATTTCAATATGTGTTTCCATGCTTACTCTCTTGTACACTTCTCACATATTTTTGAATGAAATTACACTTTAGATAACGTTTATTTTCATGCTTATTTTGTAGGTTAATCTGTTAGGAATGCAACACAACTGAAATGGGGCAAAACGTACCTAAAACGAAGCCAAACGGAGCGAAACATTGGAGCTACTGGAGACCGACACCGACAACACCCAGACCGGTGCCAAAGGCGCCTAGACCAGTGCTGAAAGCGCCAGAGTTCAAAGAACAATGAGAAATAATGCCGATAGGGGCCAAAAATGGCGTCGACAGGGGTAGGGACGGTTATTTGCCCATATGCAATGAAATTGGACGATTTTTTTAAGGTTTTCTGAGGCATCTCTTGGGAAATTTGTCCCTACACTATAATAGAGTGTTGCTTGGGAAATTTGTCCCTACACTATAATAGAGTGATTTTATGTCATAAAAAGTGTGTATGTGAGTGGAAAAATGTGGAGAATGTTTATAGAGAGATGAGAGAGGGGATTTTAAGAGAATCTGTAAGGAGATGTACTAGCATTATATGGATCAGTAGGAGACTTTGTGGGAGAGATTTTCAACTTTCTTTCAAGAGGAAAAATCTAAGTATAGTGTTCTTCATTTTCTTATGATTTTGTAAACACTTATCTAGTGGATTTTCTTTGATGTAATAAATTTTTTCATTGTGTTTTCTTTTTGCATTTTGATGTATCTTTCTTACTCTTTCTTTTTATTAGGAAATAGTGACATGACAAGATTTTGCTATTGTTCTCCTTTATTTTTTCTAATGAGTAGAATTCATGTTTAAGATATTGGGATACTTTCTAGAAGAAGTTTTAACTAAAAATGTGATGATTTTTACTTGCACTTCCTTTACAATACAATAAGTGTCAGTTGTAGTGTTAAAATTGTAGTGTTAAAATTTATTGCTAGTGTTAAAATTTATTGCAATTGCATTAAGACCTGAGAGGGTGGTGTAATTCTCAACAAAGTGGAACCATATTCAAATTTCATGGATGGCGAAGTTCATGGGGTTTGAGTGTAAATTAATAGAGAAATATATATATTACTGGGCACAGAATTGGAGATTCTAAGGTGACAGACTAAAATCCCAAATTTGGTCTTAGGGTTTAAGAACTAAAGCGAGAGTTAGCCTTTAGGAGAAGGGAAGTGGGAGCTCTGGAGAGAGAGCCAGTATCCTCGCAGCTTCACTACAGATTTAGAGACAAAACCTAAGATTAGCCAACGATTCTCTAAAACACTTGACTGAGAGTAGAGATATAAAATTGCTACTATTTGACACATACAATATTTAATGTATCTCATTCCTTTAAGTTATCCAATTCACTACATAAAAACAGCAGTTCTTAACATCTCAAAATTCTCCAAACCATTTCATCCAAAAGGATTATCTTTAGAGTTAATATTTTCATTTAGGAATAGTTATTAGTTGTTTTAAACTTAAAACTTACATTTAGGAGTACTTGTTAGAGAAACCACTTAAATCAATCTTCCAAACTAAGGATTAATAGAAGTAGACTGGACTTTGACTAAGGACCTCTTTCCTCGCTTCTTCATGGGATCGATATCTGGGGTTTTTAAAAGAAACTCCTATATTACTTGAAGCGATACATGCACTTGCGTAGAACCCATAGTGTGTGAACTAATTTATATAATTTGTATAATATTTAAGTTTTGCACATTAAATACTTAATATAATTTGGGTCAAGTTTTTGGCCATACTTTTGAAAGTTAAATGACTACGTAACTTTGGGTCGGGTCAAGCTTTTCACGCCATCTCAGGAGAATTAAATCGACATAAAACATGCTGAAAAGCAACACACACTAGGGGCGAATCAAGTTTTTGGTGCCGTTGTCGAGGAAGCTTTGGTAAGATTGTTAGGAGAATTTTAATTAAGCTTGTAAGACTTAGATTTGGAATTTATAGTATTTTTATATTGTGTGTTTAGTTATTGTGTGTCTATTTTAAAGAAAATTAAAAATACCAAAAAGATTTTTGATATCTATCCTTTTAGTTACGTCTCTAAATTTTTAATGCATAGTTCACGAGCTGCAGACCTTGGATTTGATGACTCTGATTTAGAGAGAACTTTTAGGAGGATGATGAATCAGAAAAGTCTTCATGAATTTAATGTAGAAATGGCGGATCAACGATATAATGAATATTCAGATTTGGATTATAATGCTAGTTGTTTTGAAAGAGTAAATCCCAAGAGAGTGGCAAATCTTCAAGAAGATATTCTTACAATTTTATTTTCTTAGGTTGCAGATATTGAGAGGAAGTTAGATCAATATATAGAAAGATATCCTCAAGGAACCCAATTATTAAGGAAAAATCATTTGGATAATGGATTGAAGCTAGCCATGAGATACATAATTCTTATTCAGATTATTACAATCCAGGTTGGGAAAATCATTTGAATTTTAACAGAAATAATAATTTTGGAGGAGAAGATTTGGGAAGAAAATCAATTTAATCAGACATGTATTTGGAATAATCATGGCTATTATAAAAATGAACTTTATTTTCCTCATAATTTTAACTTCAAACCATAGAATGAGGAGAAGGATTTATAAGAAGAGGTTGTCATTCAAATGCAGCGTGAGCTGGAGAGTCAAGGTGCTGCAATTAGGAATATACCCCACAATAAGGAATATGGAAAACCAATTGGGGCAGATTATTAACTCAATTAATAATCATCCTCAATTTAACTCCAACCCACAGGATGAGGAGAAAGAATTAATGATAGAAGAGGTTGTGATTCAAATGACAACTGAGTTAGAAAATCAAGAGGTCGCACTAAGGAATATAAGAAACCAAGTGGGGCAAATTATTAATGCAATTAATAGCTAACCCCCAAAGATTTTACCTAGAAAACCTGAGATAAACCCAAAAGAGATGAATGACGAGCAAAATAAAGTTATTGAATGAATATTTAGAAGAGAATTTGAGGATATGTTTCAAAAGAACATTAAGTTGAGAAATAAGGATAAGGAGATTGAAAGAAAAATGGAAAAAATCCTTACAAAATTAGAAAAAGGTATTTCCTCAACTAAGATAAATATAGAAAGACCACCTCTACCATTTACTCTGTATTGAGGGGATATATTGAAAGACAACACTAAACAAAAAATAACCAAGAAGATTTTGATCCATAATCTGAATTATCTAGAGGTAATCCGATCCAAAATTTGGGAGAACATAAAGTATCTTATAAAGATCCATTTCTTATAAAATTTATGGATGATATTAATATGACAATTGAGAAAATCACTTGAAGAATATTGGATCTAGAAATAAATATGAGAAACAAGCATATGAATCAATATGAAAAGGAAGAACTGAAAGAAAAATTTAAAGAAAAATTTAAATTTGAGGAAAATTTAAATTTGAGGACTTTGTAGTAATCCCTGGATCTGGAAAAGATTGGGTGATTGATCAAGGATCACTTTAATGGAATTTTGATCCATGGGGAATCATTTGTCAAGCTGATGAAATTAAACAAAGTGCTTTATGTGAGGCAACCCATAGTTATCAGTGTGGTTTGATTTAGTGTGCTTAGAGTTATGAATATTTGTGTTATACTGTGTTTGCCTTAGTGTGGATTGATTAATTTGATTGATGATCGGTTAATTTTTGGATTGTTAGTGGTTTGATTTGTTTTTTCTGTGTCATGATGGAGGTGATTTCTTAACGTTTTATTATGGTTAGACTTGTATGTTCTCATGTAGTAGCTCGATTGATGAGTCTACTACAACTCGGGTCTCACCCGCACTTGAGTTTTAGAAAATAAATAATGAAGTTATCAGTGACAATTCCATCTCAGTTTTGTTACTTCCTTTCTTTGACCTTGATTTCATTTGGCAGGAGTAGCTAACCTATTTGATGAAAAACATGTGGATGAATTTACACTATCCTTATAACTGTTCAAGGTGCTTAATTAATGGAATATGGTGACACTTGAGGTTGGTGTTTGTGACCTAATGTATTAGAGATAATCTTATCTTCGGGATTAGAATCTATAAAATCATTTATCAGTACCCAATATATCTTTGTAGTGATTCTGTTAGAAATTGGAAGTATGTTAGTGAGATGAAATGAGTGAAAGGAAGAATTTACCTCATTTATTAGGTGTGTTTGTGTTTGTGTTACAATAATTTATAGGACTTAAAGAACATTTTTATATTACTATGCTGATGGTTGTTATGCTATTTTAGAATTTTTCTTAATTAATTTCATTCTAGCATGTTTATTTTAGATTTACTTTCTACTACATGTTTTCTATCCAGATAAATAATTGTAGATATTTTTAATAGACATTTGTGGTAGATAGAATTTCTGATCAGTTTTCCTTCCTTCTTATATGTTCTGTACTAAATGCTATACATGTTAAGAATCAAGTTTAGGGGTGGGAAGAAAAATAAATTTTTAAAGTGAATGTACTTCCTTTTAGTTTAATGATATTGCAAGCATGTTTTAAGCTAGATTTACTTTCACCTGTAGTCATTCTCTCCTGATTATGAATGTATATGAATTTGATAGAATGTTAGTAAGTAGATTCAAATTTTACTTTTTCTTCCAGCTACATTTTATGGAATTAATTCCAAAAAATTTTGAAATTCAAGTTTGGGGGGAATAAAATTTTCTTTTAAAAGAAAGAAAATAAATTTTATTTGTCCCCAATTAGCTATATTTTCAAAATTTAATTTGATATTATTAAATTTAACACGACCTTTGGTGTTAGAGGGTAACTTTAGATAACTATATATGTGTTTTTAAATACATAGTAAATTTAAGTAAAAGTTTTCAATAATAAAAGTTAATTCTAGAGTTAAGATGTTTTGGTACGAAAGGATAAGACTATGCTTTTTCAATTTAAAGTAAAGAAAATTGTATCTTTGAAGGATTAAGAACCTTAGAGTTTCATGTAAGCAGAAAAGAGTGAGACTTTATGAAAAATCTTCAAAACTAATTTGAATTTATAAAGTGAAGGAATGTAAAAAGTTTTTAACTTTAAGAAGAGAATAGTGAAGTTCAAAATCAGTAAAGACTATCTACATATAGTAGTCCTCACATGGAAAAAGAAAGGTTTGAAACTGATCCTGAAAAAAAAGAAAATAAAAATCTAAAAGAATATAGTAATCCTTGCTAGAAAAATAAAAGAAAAAGAAAAAGAAAAAGAAAAAGAAAGTAAAATAAAATTATGTGAGGAGAAGCTTGAGGAGATGCCTAATAAAAAATTAACTTCACTTGAATCAACTTGAGGAAGAAGGCTTTATTAAATTTTCTAAACTTATTTGAGTATAAGCATCCTTACGAATAAAGATATCATGAAGTTTTTTTATATAAATATTCTAAGTAACTTTAATATATGATAAATTGCAAATCTTCTTGAAATAAATAGAGAATAAAAAATCTTAGACTTAACTACTAAGTATTCTTACACTTTTAGTTTTGACTTAAGTTGTTAAAACTTTTTCTTAAGCTGTGCTATTAGATTTAATAGAACAAAATATTGAAATTTAGATGTTAAACTCTGTACCATAAGTCATATTTTTATGTAGTAAAAGTGCTACTTGAGGACATGTAACATTTAAGTTTGGCTGATTTTGATACGCCTAAAAATTACCTACTTTTTCATATATATTTTATGCTCAATTTTAATGATTTTTAATGATATTACACTTTAAAAGAATAATTTTTTTATATTTTTAGTTTCAGGAACAGGAAATGGAGTTTTGAAGAAAAAGAAGCAAAAAAGGTAAAATTTGGAGCAAAAATGAGCAAGAAAGAAAATTCTATCACGACACATTTTGATATATCTTTCTATTTTTGATATATTGATATATCTTTCTATGCTTAATCTCTTTTACCCTTCTCACATAATTTTAAATGAAATTAAACTTTGAAAAAAGGTTATTTTCATGCTTATTTTGTAAGTCTATATGTTAGGAACACAACGCAACAGAAACGGGGCGTAATAGAGGTAAAACTGAGCCAAACAGAGTGAAACAGTGGAACTGCTGGAGACCGACACCAACGATGCTCAAACCAGTGCTGACGACACCAGAGTCTAGATAACAATGATAAACGGTGCCAACAATGCCCAAAAACGGCACCGATGGTGGAAGTGACGGTTATTTTCCAATATGCATTGAATTTGGATGATTTTTTTATGGTTGCTTGAGGCATCTCTTGGGAAATTTCTCCTGCACTATAATAAAGTGATTTTATGTCATACAAAGTGTGTGTGTGAGTGGAAAAATGTGGAGGATGTTTATAGATCTTAGAATAGGAATAGAATAGGAATAGAAATTTCTTAGAATAGGAATAGAAATTTAGATTTCTACCTTTTTGAAGAGATTGGAGAGGGGATTTTGAGAAAATTTGTAAAGAGATGTACTAGCATTGCATGGATAACCAGGAGACTATGTGAGAGAGATTTTCATCTTTCCTTCAAGGGAAAAAGGCTAAGTATTGTGTTCTTCATTAACTTATGATTTTGTAAAAACTTATCTAGTGAATTTTCTTTAATGTAACAAAGTTTTTAGTTGTGTTTTCTTTATGCTTTCTGATGTATCTTTCTTTCATTTTTTTTTATTAGGAAATAGTGACATGAGAAGATTATGCCATTGTTTTCCTTTTACTTTTCTTTTGTAAGGAGTAGGATTCATGTCTACGATATTTGGATGCATGCTAGAAGAATTTTTTATTATAAATTTGATGGTTTTTACTTGTACTCCCTTTACATTACAATGAGGGCCCGTTGTAGTATTAAAAGTTATTGTAATTGCATTAACACCTGAGAGGGCAGTGTAATTCTCAATAAAATGGAACCATATTAAAATTTCATGGATGGTGAAGTTCATGGGGGTTGAGTGCAAATAAATAAATAAATAAATATATATATATATATATATATATATATTACTGGGCGAAGAATTGAAGATTGTAGGGTGGTAGACTAAAATCCCCAATTTGATCTTAGTATTTAAGAACTAAAGTGAGAGTTAGCTATCAGGGGAAGGGAAGTGGGAGCTCTGAAGTGAGAGCCAGTATCCTGCCAACCTAACCACAAATTTGGAGACTTAACCTAAGATTAGCCAACGATTCTCTATAACATTTGACTGAGGGTAGAAAATTAAAAGTGCTTCTATTTGACACATACAATATTTAAAGTATCTTATTCCTTTACCTTATCCAATTCACTACATAAGAATAGCAATTTTTAACATCTCAAAATTCTTCAAACCAATTCATCCAAAAAGGGTTATCTTTAGAATAAATATTTTTTAATTAGGAATAGTTATTAGTAGTTTTAAACTTAAGACTTACATTTATGAGTACTAGTTAGGAAAACCACTTAAATCGATTTTCCAGACTAAGGACTATAGTAGTAGACTGGAATTGGCCTAAGGACATCTTTCCTCACTTCCTCGTGGGATCGATTTCTAGGATTTTTAAAAAAAATCTCAATATTTCTTGAAGCGATATGTGCACTTGCTTAGAACTCATTGTGCGTAAAATAATTTATATATTTTATATAACATTTAAATTTTGACACATTAAATACTTAATATAAATTGACCATATTTTTTAAACTTAAATTACTGTGTAACGTTGAGTTGGGTCAAGTTTTTTATGCTGTCTCAGGGGAATTAAATTGACATAAAATTTGTAGAAAAATATCACACACTAGGGGCGCATCAACCAACTAATAGGATCCTCCCAAATTTTTCTTTTCAACTACATATGGGCCCTCTCACATTGGTTGCAATTTTCCACTTATTTCTTAATGAGCGATGATAGGTATTTGGAGTACTAAGACAAAATCCCCAATCTGAAATGTGTTAAGGTGGATCAATTTGTCATAGGCCAGTACCATTTTTGCTTGATATAGTTTAATATTCTGTTGAGCATGCAGACGTTTGCCTTTTAAACTCTCAAGTTCTTCAAGTTGTAATTTTACATATTCTTTTTCAGTGATTTTGTTTGCAATTACAATCGTGACAGAAGGAGTTTACATTTCAAGTACAAGTAATTCTTTAGAACTTCTATCAATCGTTCATGTCATTGTCTTGGGCTATTATTCAATGTCTTTTTCAAAATTTGGGCTAGTATTTTATTGAAAGCCTCAGATAAACCATTGGCTTTGGGGTAGTAAATTGTCGAATATCTCCAGTCTATTCCATTTTTTTGGATAGTGTTGTTAATATTTGTATTTTTGATGTTAGTCCATTGTCTGATATGACCCTTCGAGGAATTCTGAATCTATAGACAATGTGTGTTTTGAAAAAGTGGAGAAGTTATTATGCTTTGACTTCTCTGAGCGGTATTGCCTTTGCCCATTTGGAGAAGTAATTTATAGCAGCTCAAATGAATCAATGTCCTTTAGATGATGAAGGCACTATAGAGCCCACTATATCTATGCCTCAACATTCAAACTGCTAAGATACAATTGTCGGGTGTAATACATTTAGCGGTTGTTGTAAGAGCCCTCCAAGTACTTCACATTGATGAAAACTTCATTTGTATTGTCAGTTCTAAATCGATTATGAGCGCATAATAATCAGCTTCATTGTTTGTTCATGGTTTGGCCAGTTGATAGGAAAACAACAACATCACTTTAGCATATAATGTCTTAACTTTTGAACAGCGAAGATCAAAGATAGATAATGCTTCTCATTTGTAGGATATTTTATTTCAACTGGGACCAAACAACCTCTTAAGTAGTATAATGGTTTTTATTTACCCTCATCATTAACTTGAGCTAGTAACACTCCAAGAGAATGGTCTAATTTCACAGTATGGAGGATTAGAGGTCTCCGTAATATAGGGGCTGCTAGAAGAGGAGGTGTTGTTAAATATTGTTTGATGTTTTCAATGGTGTGTTGGCATTTTTCATCCCACACAATCTTAGTATCTTTTCTAGTCAAAGTGGTGAGAGGATGACACCTACCAGATAGATTGGAAATGAAACCTTGAATATATGCTAGTTTTTCTTGGAAAGATTATAGTTGGGTTAGAATTTTAAAGGGAGGCATGATCAAAATGGCTTCAATTTTGAGGGGGTCAATTTCGATTCCACGATGTCGGGCAAAAAATCTTAAAAAATTCCTCGAGGTGACATCAAAGGAGAAATTTAAAGGATTCATTTTAAGATTAAATTTTTGTAATCACTCAAAGATGAATCTTAAAACATACACATGATCATCTTTTTGTTTACTATTAACAACCTAGGCATCCACGTAACATTCAACTTAATTTTGGATAAGTTCATCAAAAATTTGTGTCATGGCTCTTTGATAGGTAGCACTATCATTCTACTATCCAAACGAAATTACTTTGTAGCAATATATTATGATGGGTGTTCTAAAAGTTGTATTTGGTTCATTTTTTGGAGACAATTTTCTTTGATTGTATCCTGATGATCCTTCCATAAAAGAGAATATTTCATGTGTTGATGCAATGTCAATCATCAACACTAGAATTGGTAAAGAAAATTCATCCTTTAAACAAGCTTTGTTTAAGACTCAGAAGTCTACATAAATTAGAATTTGATGATTTTTTTTTCTTTACTGGCACTATGTTAGCCAGCCATGTTGGTTATTTTTCTTCTCAAACAAAATTGGCCTAGATCAGCTTTTTGACTTCAACAATGAGGTATTGTTCAATTTCAACACGCATCTGCCTTGGAGCTTGTTTAACAAAAATCATAGTTTGGTCTAATCCAAGTTTATGGACTGTGACTTCTAGAGCAAGTCTAAGCATTTGATCGTAACTCCAAGCAAAGCAGTCTTTGAATTATGTCAATAGATGAACTATTTCTTTGGTTCAAAGTTGTTAAGGAATGAACTAATAAAGGTTGGTTTTGGATTTTCTTCTATTCCTAAATTTTTTCTTTTAGTTCATCCACTATTGATTTAATGTCTTCTTCAAATTATGTTGGTGCATCTTTAATTGCAAGATCATATGTTTGCTCAAACTCAGATTATTCGGAGACAACTAGGCAAAATTTTGTGTCGTCTAGAGGTTATAGGGTACCAAACTTGATCCCAGGGAAATATAGTTGTGTAAAAATTATAAAGTTGACTTTGTTATTAACGGTGGAAAAAAAATGATGCTCTATATATAACTAATAATTTTAAGTAATTAATTTTGGGATTCTACGTAAGTGTATATACTGTTATCAAGTAACAAATGACTTTCTATTTAAGCCCGAAATATCAATCCCATGGGGATGTTTTAAATTTGAAATGATAAATTAACTAGGAAATTCACAGAAAGTAAAACAAAATTACTGTTACTAATTTTGAATGTTCATATATTATCTGAATTAAATTATTTAACTACTAGCAAAACTGAAATGAAAAGTTTAAACAGTAACTACTAAAATATTAAACTATTAAATAGTTAAACTATGTTCATGTGATGAAGATTTCTTATCTGAAAAAGCATCTTTCCCACTTCAACGAGATTTTGGTAAAATAAGATGAGATAAATGGTTAGAATATGTACAGTGCCAAATAGAAGCAATTTTAGTTTTCTACCCCGATACATCTGATACAGTGTTACAGAAAATCATTGGGTAATCTCAGGTTTAGTCCTTAAATCCATGGCTAGGCTAGAGATTAGAGCTCCCACTTCCCTTCCTTTGAAGGCTAACTCTCGCTTTAGTTTTTAAACACTAAGACAAAATTGGGAATTTTTACTCTGTCACCCTAAGAACTCTAATTCAACACTCAATAATGTATATTTCGCTATTTATTTGAACTTAATTCCATCAATGAAATTCTCTTTCATGGAATCATATGTGATCCTCACTCTATTGTAGAGCTCATACTCATATATTTCACAATAAATTTTAACTATATAATTGGTCAGATTGAAAAGTAAATTAAGTTCGGAGTTGAAAAACCATCACAAATTATTTTATATTTTAATATTGGCACATCCATATTATCTCATCATTTCATGATATCTCAGAGTAGGGAGAAAGATAAGGGAAACTTCTCATATTTCATGAGAAAGTTATAACAAAACACAAATTTCACATATAAAAGAAAGTTCATAGAACACTACTGAACAAACAACACTTACCTAAAATCTTTCTCAAAGCAAATCCCTTGTATTCTCTCCTAGGAAATATAGGAAGAAGAAATCTGTCACTTTTCTTCTTCTCCAACAACTCTTAGATAAGAATTATCACGTAATCTCACCACAAAAACTCTAAATTATATAAATAATGGACTCTAAATGGTTGTGGAATGAAATGGAAGAGTGTGTGGTGCGTAGGAGGTTGAATTTTGGGGAATGAGAAGTCAGGAAGAGTCACTTTTCTGATCAAATTTGGCCCTAAATAAAGCCTAGAGTCAATTCTCCAATAGATGCATCCAGAAACTCTTTAAAAAGCATCCAAATTTGTCGAATCTTCTATAAACAGGGTCTGCACCGATCTTCTATTAAATTTGTTGCTCTCTGTTAAACGGCGTCGTCGGCCCCCAGTCCGATGCTGTTGGCGCTGAATAAATATTCATATTTTGTATTTTTTCTCCAACTTTCATCCTTTTTTTTTTCAATTTTTCTCCAAGTCCTAAAAATCAATAACATGTATAAAAATCAATAACATGTAACATGTAAGAAAACATGAAAAATACCTTCCATTAAAGTGCAATATCACTAAAAATGAGTATAAAATATGGGTCTAAAAATGCATATATTTTTGGTATATAATAGACCCAATGCCCTTTTAGAGTTATGGTTTCGTTTAATGTTATTCCATAGCTTATAAAAATGATAATATTGATCTAATCTCCATTGTTTAGGTATCATACTGTTTTGAATAAGTTTTTGAACACATGGAGGGTAAAGTTCGAAAGGGATTATGATTGATTTAATGAAATTTTCTTTTGAACTCTTACATTTATCTTGGAACAAGAAGTAGAACCAAGTTGGAATTTTATTTGTTTTCCGTTCTCACCATATACTTCTTTGACCACTAAATTCTCAATTTTTGATGGAGAACTTCAGGTCAGAGTCATTGCATGTATATAGTGATTAATTCGTTTGTACATAGACAAAAATTGCTTTTCTTTATCTTTTTTTATGGAGAGATATCTTGAACTTTGGTTCTTTTGAAATTATCAACATTGTCTTTTCTTTTTATTTTTCTTCTTTGGAGTCCATATAAACTATTAATTTTGATTGTTTCTTTATCTTGATTGTTGGATTTTCAATCTCTAGTCCTCGTCCCCAACCTAAACCTCAGATGCAAGTTTGATGAGAGTTCTTATCCTTCGTGGATGTTGAAAAAAAATCTCTATCAAAATGTTCCCCTTTATTGTGGTCTTTTTTACTCATTATCCCATATTTGCCCTTTTCTTCTGTATTTCGTGTCATTACTATGTCTCTAGAGAATATTGTTTTCTCTATTGGAGTGTAGTATGTGACGTCTTCAAGTACACCAATTTCATGGACAGTAAATCATTATAGTTCTGCTGTGATGCAACATTCTTGTCCTTTCTATAGACATTTTATTCATTAAAGTATTGAAGAGGGAACCATCTTATGCTCATGAAGCCATAGTCTACCAAGTATGGCATTAAAAGAAGTTTCAGAGTCGATGATGTGGAATTTTGTTGTTGTCACCAAATTGTTTATTTTTAAAAGTAGTGTAATCAATCCAACAACTCATTCTCCTTATTGGTTGAATCCACGTTACATCATTTTATCTCTCGTTAGTTTCCAAGCTTAGACATCCAAATATGCAAAAATTCTCAGGTTCATAATGTTAATCGAGCCATCAGGATCAATAAGCACCCTTGGAGTGAAGTGTTGTTACTATTCACTGTGATGTATAATGGACGATTTTTTTTAGTTGTTCTGAGAAACAAGTCATTATCAGAGAAACTTATTCTGGTCTGTTCTTCTAATGAGTAAGCATCATTTGAAGAAGTTGAGTTAAACAAATTTTTGGTTCTGAAAGAGCTTCTATCAGTGACTCTCTCATTTCTTTAGAAAGGATAAGGGCGTCGTAGATGCTCAACTTTGCTGGTAATTTTATTAAATGGGCTAATACATTACATTCCACCTTGTTATTGAAAATTTCCTTGTTTCCTCCAGATAATCATTCTTGTCTAGGAGGAATTCTTTCTTCTGGTTTCATGATTGATTTTTTCTTTTGTTTTGAAGTCAACCTTGGAGATAGAATCCTTCCACTTTGCAAGTTGATTTTAGTTATTTCTTCTGGTATGTTATTTGACTCATTTCCTTCTAAGTCAGAGTGTTCCAATTCTATAAAATTGGTATTCCTTGTAATTCAAGCATCCCAATGTCATCTCTCTTTTCACTATAATTAGAACTGTCAATTTCTTTATTGTCATTAAACTCATCGAGATTGTGTAAAATTTTTGTATTGTCTATAGGATCAAAATTGGATTGTTCGTTTTCAAGGGTAGTATCAAAAATAGACAATATGTAAGTAAAACTAGAAGTATTTTTATTCATAGTGGAGATAAAGTTATACAAGGTCAATGACTCGAGGGATTTCCTCCCGTCGTTCAAGATAACTAACCTAGTAGATGGTGGAGAAATATGGAAAGTGGAAGTTACAAGGGGAATAACAACCCCTTTACCTAAAAGACCTCTAACCTTAGACCTCTAACCTTTTTTGATTGTTTTGATTGTTTTTTTTTTTTCTTTTTATTTACTTTCCTGGAAGATTCCATTGTCGTTGTTGAATCTTGAGTATTTTGGATGTCTCCGAAGGTCATCTCAAGAGATTTTCCCTGAGCAGTATTATCATTATTATCATTGTTGGAAAGACCGCTAGGAATGAGTTCTTCAACCGAAATCATATTAACTAAACCTTTTCAGGTTCTTTCAAGAATTCTTTCAGGATTACTATATTCCCATCTTTGAAGTTACATTCCAACCAGTCTTTGAAGACAAAACATTCTTCAATTTTGTGTCTAAGCATCCTATGATAAGGACAGTAATTGGGATTATATTTCATATCGACTTCTCTCAATCTTCTGTTGTTGCTTCTTCTACTCGGGTTTCACTTGCATCACTTTCTTGCCTTTGTCTACTATCATGACATTTCCTAATTTCCTTACAAATGTTTTAACCAACATTGTTTTCCATGTCTTTTCTGTTACACTCATCTGCTTAGCTTCCTCTTGAAGTTTGGCATGTTTGTTGAGTAATTTTTCAAATGTATTTCTTGTAAATCCTTTAAGCATGAAGGATATAGGAACGTAAATATTCTTTAGCAGAATTTTAAATGCATGTTGTTCCTGAAGTTGTAGTTCACATTTTATGTTGATATTTTTCCAATGCAAAATGTTCCCTTGTCTTTTGTTTCTCCATCCCTAAATCTCCAACCATTATATGATGTTGTGCTCCAATGAATAGTTGAATGAAGAGATTTTAAAGTTCAACAAATGTATTAATAGAACTATTGAAAAGTTCTGTGCACCAGTCAAAAGCAACTTTGTTAAGACTATTGACGAATTAATGAAATAAAAGAGCATCGCTTCCTCCTATGTTGCAGTAGGTTTCTCTGAAATGTGCCAGATGTTGATGAGGGTTACCAATTCCATCAAACATCTTAAAAAGAGGTGGAACAATTCCTTTAGGATATTAGACATAATCAAATTCCTCTAGAATTAATGATCTTGCTGTCTCTTGAGCTATTGTTTCTTTTACTTTTTGTTCCACAAGTTGTGTGATTTCTTTTTCTAGGATTCCTCTCTGGGTGGAATCTTTTTTTCTTTGAGTGTTTTATACAATTTCTATTTTTTCTCTTATGTCTTCGAGAATATGTATTGCTTCAGCTCTAATGATTTCAACAACATGTTGAGCAATTATTTGTGGTGGATTTTGTAAAGTTGCCAACATCTCTTGAATCTTCTATTCAAGATGATTGATTTGCTCATCTCATTGTTGAATAATAGCCCATAACCCTTTTGATAGGTTTTCTTTGGCTGGCAGAGGTGATTCTCGTGGTGAGGAAGTGGCTCGTATATCTATCATGTTTATCTCCACATATTTTTCACTTAGAGTATTTGAAGATTTTTCCTTTCTTCATTTTGATAATCGTTTGATGTCAGCTCTTAAAACTTTCAGTCTTTCTTCAAAAGTTTTAATTGGACATGTTTTAAAATTTTTTTCCTGAGAAGTCTCCATAGAAGTGTTCAGATCATAAAAAATTCCCTCTGATTCTAACATGTCCATACATTTGTCTTGAGTATTGGATGATAAGTTTTAGGAAGTATATCATTGTGGTGTGAGTAAGAATGATTTGCCGCTTGTAACATTTGCACATCACCTTTCATTTTAGCATGTCTCTTCTCCCTCTAAGATTAATTCATCATGTCTTGTTCTGTCTCTTGATATAGTCAAATCTTCTACTCTTGGTCGTAAATGAATTTTAATAGGTACCCAAGCATATTAACTTTTTGATGGGAATTTTTGGTTCATTTCTTAATAAATATAACACTCTTGAGCAAAAAGCTTTATTTTCATGGATGTAGAAACTAAACATCCCATTCTATCCAAAAGTTGAAAGATCAAACATCTTTCTTTTCATGCAAGTCATTTGAACACAAAATATATAGTCCGTATTAACAAGGAATTTTCCCTTTGGAAAGATTGGAATGTGTTATCCTCGTATTAGATGGGTACTGGATAAAACTTACTCTTCTATAAGAAAAATGTGTTCCCAAAAACACTTTCCTTGGATTCAGATGTTTCAAGATTGATGATTTCATTTCTTTACTTCTTCCTTTTAAGAGAACGAGTTCTATTTGTTCATTGGGTATGTGTTAGTGGAACACTCTTGGAACTAGATCCATCTTCATATATAGATGGTGAGAAAATATCATCCTCCACATAAACTTTCTTCCCTCGGTGATTGATTTCTTCCACCATTTTCTTAAAATTCAAATGTTTTACAAGAAACACTTGAGGTAGATTTTTTCTAAAAATAAGAAAATCTTCGTAGGGATTCAAGTTAAACTCCTTGAAGGGTTCTGTATTGATTTGGGACAGACTATTCATCATAAATTAATTTCATCAAACAAACCAAAGTCATTTTGGTAGAGATAAGTATCTTCATTGATCGGTGTATTAAGATCTTGAAAATAGTAAAAGACTGAATCCAGAGAATCAATTGCAGTTTTTTGAAAAGAAAAAAAAGAAATATGATATGTCAAAATTTATTATAAACTCAATTGTAAACTGGAAGACTATTATGTTATGCCATTTTTCTCTTGCCATTATGGAATGTCATTCATAGATACTATGGAATGTCTATCATGGAATGTTTGTCATAGATTTTATGGAATGTCTATCATAGATATCATGGAATGTCTGTCATAGATATCATGGAATGTTTGTCACACATGTCATGATATATCTGTCATAGATGTCATTGAATGTATGTCACAATAAACTCTTATATTTAAATAGTTAAGATTGAGAAAGATAACTTTTTCTGTTAAAAGATGGAATATTTTTAAATGAAGAACAAATTTTTTAACTTGAGATGAGGAGAGAGAAAGTCCCCAGCGGAGCCGCTGTTCTCTCTTGGTGGTCGCTGGAATCATAGGTCGTTTTCACCATCATCAATTCCGGTCGTCATGCCACTTGTTTGGTGTTATTGTCAAAAGGAGTCGCCACTCTGTTTATCTATTTATTGCCCTAATCTCCATGTAACTTATTCTTTTGAATCAAGTAAAAGAATCTCAAATGTTAAGAAGCTAGGAGAAGGAAGGAAAAGGCTAAAATTAGAAAACATGAGAGAAATAAGTGTCGGGTTGATTTTCATTATGGTAGTCATTGTAGAAAAAATAATTTCTCGTATAAGGAAAAACACAAGAAAAATTTTGATAACAAGAGATTTAGGTATATTACATATTTCAAGTTCATCATTCTTTTATAGGAGCAAGATTCTATAGTTAATTACATCCTAGGTTCTCAAGACTATCTAGAAAACTTCTTATTAACATTAATACTAGTTCTTCTAAGAAATTTCAAGGTCAAGGAAAGAAAGATTAAATATTTATTCTTAGGGTAATATGTTTCTAAGAATCAGAATCTACCCTAAAGGTTTTGTTTTAATTTGTTTGTTTATGTCATGTCATGTCGTTTTGTTTTTGTTTTGTTCTTTTTTTTTTTTGTTTATTGTTGTAATTTTTGTTTTATGGTTTTGTTGTTGTTATTTTTTTTGTTGTTGTTGTTTTGTCAGTTTGTTTTTGATGTTGTTTTGAGACATACATTTTTCACTTTAGAATATCGTCCTGCAAAACAGAGTTAGCACACCATATTACATGAAAAGTAAGTTTAAAGCACAATTTATTTCATGTCTTTAGCAAAACCTGCGAAAAAGAACATGCTTAGCATGAAATCATGTTTAGATTTGTCACTTTTTGTTGGTTGGATAAATTTTTAAATGACCCGCTCAAGATGTCTGTGTCTCCGTCAATCCAGGGGTGTAAAGTATTCAAATTTAGTTATTTTGAAAGGTGTTTAAACAAAGATCAAATGATTCTTGTCAACAACAGCAGATTTTGTCATCCAAGAAATCTTCATAGAACTGAACACAGATGTTCAAGTTGCATTTGGTGATCTTTGTTTATTAAGCTTTAATTTAAGTTTTCATGTCTTTTTGGGATTTTAGGGGGTGAAAAATTTTAGGTTATTTAAGATTTATTAATTGATTGAATTTTTTCATTTTGTCATTTATTTTTATTTGGGATGACTCGATCAGGATCCCATAGTTCTGTACTCCCAGGTTATTATGTTTGTTGTTTGATTAGTCGTAAATGGCTGGAAGATATTTTGTTAGCAACCATGGGTTACATCCTCTAAAATATATTCTCAAACCTAGTTGCATTTTTAGGTTCAAGTTTAAGTGTTAATGTCCTTTAAGGTGGATTTTATGTCATTTATGTTTTTGTCGGTGGGTAGATGTGATGAATTGTTGTTTCATTTATTTTAGGTTTGATGTTAATAAGACCTAAGATTGTTTGATTGAAATCCAATATATTAGACCTAAGGCCTAGGTTTAATATTGGTAAAACCTAAAGATTTATGTCGTTTGGGTTCAATTTGGATATAACCTAAAGTATGTAGATGATTTAGATAGGACCTAAGGTATGAGGATGATTTAGGTTCAATGTAGGTATAACCTAAAATTTAAGATGGTTTACGTCCAATGTAGGTAGGACTTAAGCTTTGAGATGGTTTAAGTCCAATTTAAATTGGGATTAAGGTTTAAGCTGGTTTAAGTCCAATGTAGGTAGGACTTAAAGATTAATATAATTTAGATTCAAGGTAGGTAAAAGTTAAAGTTGAAGATGGTTTAAGTCCAATGTAGATAGGACATAAAATTTAAGATGGTTTTGGTTCAATATAGGTATAACTTAAGGTATGAAGATGATTTAGTTTCAATGTAGGTAGAGCCTAAGCTTTAAGATGGTTTAAGTCCAATATAGGTAGGACATAATGTTGATTTAGATTCAAAGTAGAACCTAAAGTTGATTTAAGCTCAATATTGATTTGAAATTTAAGTTTGAAATGGTCTTAAGTCCAATGTAGGTAGGACTTTATTGATTAAGGTTCAATGTAGATTGAACATAAGGTTTGGGATAACTCGAAGTCTAATGTAGGTAGGTCTTATGGTTGATTTAGGTTAAATATGAATTGAATCTAAAGGTTTGATTTGATTTAAGTTCAAGATGGGTTGAACCTAAATGTTTGAATTGATTTAGGTTCAAGTTAGGTTGAACCTAAGGATTTGATTTAATTTTGGTTCATGTTGGGTTGAACCTAAGATTTTGAGTTGACTTAAGTTCAAGTTGGGTTGAACCTAAGGGTCTGACTTGACTTAGGTTCAAGTTAGGTTGGACCTATGGGTTTGAGTTGACTTAGGTTCAAATTGGATTGGGCATAAGGGGTTAAATAAATCTAATTTAGATTATATCTAGTTAGGTTTGAAGGTTAATTAAACCTAACATGGGTAAGGTTTAATTAGTTTTATTAAGTCTAGTTAGGGTTAAACCTAATTGGGTCTAGGTTGAGTTAAGCCTATTATAAGTAAAGCTTAATGTGTTTAATTATGTCTTGTAATTATGTCTTGTTATGGTTAGACCTAATTGGGGTTTTAAGTTGAGTTAAGCCTAATGTAAGTATGGCCTAATGTGATTAATTAAGTCTAATTAGTGTTAGGCCTAATTTGGTGTTTAAGTTTACCTAAGCCTAATATGATTAAGGCTTATGGAAGTTAATTTGGACTAATTGAGGTTTAGACCTGATTAGGGTTTGCCTATCTTAAGCCTAATATAGTTAAGCCTTAAAAGAGGTCAATCGGGTCTAATTAGGGTTTAGACCTAATTAAGATTTAATTTTCAGGGCTAATGTAGTTAAGGCTTAAAAGAGGAAAATTAGGTCCAATTGGGATTTAGACCTAATTGAGGTTTAATGTGTTAAACTTAATATGATTAAGGCTTAACAGGGTTAGTTAGTTCTAATTGTGATTTTGACTAAATTAGGGTCTACATGTATTAATCCTAATGTGGTTAAGGCATAAAGAAGGTCAATTAGGTCTAATTGGGGGTTTAGACCTAATTAAAATCTATTTGTATTAAGCATAATGTGGTTAAGGCTTAGAAGAGGCCAATTAAGTTTAATTGTGGTTTAGACCTAATTATGGTTTAATGTGTTAAACCTAGTATGATTAAGGCTTAATAGTGTTAAATTAGGTTTAATTGTGGTTTTGACATAATTTAGGTTTGTTGTGTTAAACCTAATGAGATTAATGCTTGAAAGAGCTCAATTAGGTCTAACTGGTGTTTACACCTAATTGAGGTTTAATGTCTTAAGCCTAACTTGGTTAAGTCTTAAAAGAGTTCAATTAGGTCTAATTGGGGTTTAGACCTAATTACGGTTTAATGTGTTAAGCCTAATATGATTAAGGCTCAACAGGGTTTAATTAGGTCTAATTGTAGTTTAGAAAAAATTAGGTTTTTTGTGTTAAACCTAATGTGATTAAGGCTAAACGGGGTTTACTTAGGTCTAATTATGGTTTATAACTAAATACGGTTTGTTGTGTTAAACCTAATGTGACTAAGGCTTAATAGGTTTTACTTAGGTCTAGTTGTGGTGTAGACCTATTTAGGGTTTGGTAAAGTATGGGTTCACCTGGATTAAACTTAAATGTATGTGACTGGTTTGAACTAGATTTAGATTGTAACTTTGATCTCATCATCTAGAATTTTGACTTTAGATCCACAACATTTAGGCTTAATAGTGTTGAGGAGATAACTAGACCCTATGTTTGTTTGGGTTTGGGTTCACCCTAAATCTAGATTGGGGTTAGACCTAACGATTAGGATTTGGTCAATCCTATATGTCATTAAAGGCTAAGGTTCAAGGCTATGAAATTTTAGGGTTTAAAATGTAAATTTAAAATTTAAAACTTTAACCTAAATGGTGAAAATGTCCTTTTAAATTTTCTAATGGCTAAAAATTGTCATTTTAGAGTTAAAATTGTCCCTTTAAATATTTTAACCACTTTCATATTTAATTTTCAATTTCTTAATTTTTCATAAATATTTTTTGGAATAATTTTAAAATTTTATAGAAATTAGGAAATTGGACCCTGGGGAATTCTCTTAGACTTGGAAAAATCAGGGAAGCTTCCTAATGACTTAAAGGCTAATCCAAAAAATTTTCAAATTTTTTTGGAATTTTAAATAATTTTAATAATTAAATTACCTTAGAGAGTAATTAACTAATTAATTATTAAATATAATTTTTTAAACTTTGATTTTACAACCATAATTTTCTCCTCATTTTTCTGAATAGAAGGGTATTTTTTCATATTTTTATGTTCTTTCTATGTCAAGATATGAATTTTTAAAGGTTTTTGTCATTTTCTGAATTTAAATAAATAAAAAATCTTGTATTTCCAATTTATACACATGGCGGCTGATTGGATCATCGGATCTGTCAAAACCCTACGTAGTGTGGTATGATTGGTGAGGAACTCCATGTAGGCGCTGAGCGAGCCCGTGGTTTTTTTGTTTCATATGAACAGAACTGTGATCCAACATGATAAGGGTCGTCCATTTTCGATAAACGGAAATGGATGAAATCGGTTCAATCTCCCTTTGGGAGATGAACCGAGAGTCGTTCATTCTTTATACTTAAGATCTTTCGAGAAATTACGCCAATTTTGAAGATTTTTGTTTCTAGAGCATCATCTCATCATGAAGAATACATCCATACAGATCTTTGTCCACAAAGTGATGATTCTGTTCACAATGTCTGAAAATTTAGACAAAATTAGTGTTTAGCACAATACCTTGACCTCACAAGATGTAATTTTGATTGGGATGGTTCCAAAGCTTTGCTATTGAGCTAAATAAGCTTACCCTTGACTCAATTTGAATTGAATTTGGGACTGAGAACGAGTTCAATGCAATGCGGTCAGAGTTTCATTGAGGAGTAATTTAGAGTATGTGGGAAGAAACAATTTCAATTGAAAACTTCCTTGTGAGGTTTCGGCATAGTTTTAGAGTAGTATATTTGAGGTTTTGAGGGGTTTTATGTCAACTTGAAAGTGTGCTTGGAGTTGGACTTCAAAATTAGGGTGTGTTAGTGGATTTCAAAGGCTGATTCTTTAGGGATTCAATTCCTTTGGGTTTGGGGAATAAGTTTGGTGTTAGGAGTTTCTAGATATGGAGATTGCAGTGTGTCCTCTGTTTTTGGAAGCTCACGGGATAGCCTATTTATAGGCTTGGGGAAGCCATGGCTGAGCTAGGGTTTTCTTGGGGAAGAACGTAACAACTTTTTGATGGTTGTGGATAAGTTCCCTCACTGAGGATTATCTTGGATGAACTTCCAAAGGTGATGTCTATAATGAGCCTCCATTAGGATAAAGATTGAATCTGAGTTTTGGCTCACTTCCACTGGCTAATTTTTGATGTAGATAAGGCTTCTTAGAAAGATCTGAATTAGCCTCCCCCACATGAGCTCATGAGCCTTTTAATGAATTTGGTTAATGAATTTGGGATGTAATGAATTTGGGATGAGATGACACATATGCCTTCTCATTCCCAATTTTCATAATTTGGTCATGATGACCCAAATTATGTATAAGATAAGGGTTTAGATAGGTCCTCCTCTTATTGGATGAATATGGTGGTGAGTGATAATCTCACCACATCTTCCTTTCATTTTTCATGAAGGATTGACACATCCTTCTTTCTTTGATGGAGGTTTCATACTGTTTTTTATCTTGAGTCAAATGTCATGGCTCATGGGTCATTCATGAGTGTTTTCCTTATCATGATGTATTTTTTGGATCATGGGTGATCCATTAGCAATTTTTCATGAAGTGAAGTTAGGGCTTATGTATAAATCATGGGTTGGTGGCCCTGGGTTTGTCACGCCATGGGTTTAAACCATGACTTTAAACTTAAATCCTAGGTCTAGTGCTCCTTAATTTCATTCTCTTTAATCAATTAAGAGAATAAAATAATTCAACGAAAGACCAAATTTTGACTAAACATGATAAGGTTGGCCTTGTTTGACCAAGTTGATAATGGTTGATAAGGGTTGACCATGGTTGACCAATTTAGTTTAGGGTTGACCTAGGTGACTTACTTGACCATGTCATTTTTATTTTAGTCATTGGACATTATATTTGGTGGTATGACTTGTGTTTATCCAAGGTTGACCAAGGATGACCAAGGTTGACCAATTTGACCAGGTTTGACCAATTGGTCTAGTTTTGACCAAATGAGTTTTAGCGTTAGGCATTTGACCAATTTTGAGTCAAAATTGACCAAATGGTCAAGTTTGACTAATTTGACCCTAGGGTTGACCAAAGAATCAATGTGATGACTACTATGTCAAGGGTTAACCAAATCAGGGTTTGTCACTACTGATTTGATCATTTTGGGTGTTAATATGGTTTGAACACAAAAAGGGTATTGAGGGTCAATGTAAATTTTGTAAATTTTAAGTACCCTAAGTGAATTCAAAAGCGGTCAATGTCAGAATCTCTCTCTTCCTAGGGTGAATTTAACGATCATGATGAACACTAAATTTTAAGAGGTGCTTGAGGATTTTGATTTGATATAGGCCGCTCAAGGCATGTCCTATCTATAGGTGTCAGTTTGGGGTCCTCACAAAAGTGAGGTCAACATGTATATGTTGGTCGCCTTTTCTTCATTGAAAACAAAATTTGTTTTGATGTAATATATATTAAATTTTGGAAAGTAATATTTTAATTTTCAAAAATACAAGACCGAACTGATCTCATATAGACAATAGTTTTAATAAACGAGCACAACACTACAAGTGACATACCTGTTCTGAGGAATAGTCATCTCACTTACTAGTGCAACTCGATTAAATAAACTGAAGAATTTATGACATCCATTTTAGTTTGTGAACCATTATGTTGATCGACAAATTCCAGTAACGAATATAAAATATTATATAGGGTTTATATTAAGCTTGGTTCTAAGGTTTCGTGTAAGAGAAAGCTCTAATAGTTAATTACATCTTAACTGACTGAGGTCACCTAAGAAAAGTATCAATTTAGATTAGAAAATATTGTCTGCAAGAATTTTAAAGGGTGGGACATTTCAAAGTGTAAAATATATAAGGCTCAAATTTGGAGCATTGTTATGGAGTCCAAAGGGAGAAAGCTAGGGGTTGTCACGGATTCTGAGGAGAAGCTCAGTGACTTTCCAAGCTATCAATTGGTTTGACTTTTATTTCGAGAAGAAAATTATCTAGTATTTTATCCTGTGAATTATTCTTATATAGTTCTTACACTTGCAAGACACAACCATGCAAATAGCATAGAAGATAGGAGGATTTATGTCGTAACGAACAACAACCTCGGAATCCTAAGATGAGTTAGGCAATAAATTGCACAACATAATTGTACAAAAGTCTAAAGTTAAAGTGAGAAATTATGTTGTATTAGGTAAATGATCCCAAAATCCTATGGCTTGTTGTTTAATTCTAAGGGAAGATTTTGCTGTTGTAGATCCATCTACCATGCTGCCCATGATGCTAGCTCCAAGCTCCTCTGTGGAGCAGTAGTCCTAAATTCTAAGGGTTCAAAAGTTTTAAATGACAAGTTCAAATCCATAATTATAAGGGGGTTAAAGTTGATTAGAGCGACACCAATTCAGATCCCACGTTTCCCTCATTCCAGTACCACTATTTTCTTTTGAATTTACTTAGCTTGAATGAATTGTTAAGCTCGTTTAAACTGGGGAGATCTTTTTAGCAATCGTGGTTTACCTCTTCTCAGGGACTCCCATAAATTTAAAAGGACTTGCTATGAAATTTTTGTTTTAATATTTAATTTTGAAAATCTTGGTTAATTTTGAAAAATGGTTTCGTAATAAGCAGGTGCAAGTAATTAAATTTAAAAAAGGAAATTGCAATACAAAAAAGTAAATGCATACCCATCATCTTCTCACACTCCCGTTGAAACATTAGAACTTGCAACATATATATAATTTTGCATGAAATCTAAATAAATTGCGAGAAGAAAAAATTAGAAAACCAGTTCAAGGTGTGTCTACCATACTCTATGTCATAACTTGGTGGGTCCTTAAAGGTTTTAATGGATGATTTTCTGGAGAAAAGTATAATAAGTCCAATTATCTTTCAAAATATCCAAAAGGTCATAAAAGTGTTTAAGAAACAATCTTTAACAACTTTTTAGAACACTTTAAAACATTTGGAGTTCATTTTAATCGATTATATTGTTCAATAAATCATCCTAAACTTTAGATTTACTTTCAGTAAATTAATACACCCTATGCTTAGTGTACCTTACTATCTTAACTATCCCAATAGTTGGGTAATTAGATAGTCCCATAATATTTTACTTAAGGGTTATGTAAGTGGATGCCCTTAGGGACAACTTAAGTAGTTATGAATATGATACCACCATTGAAGTTGGGCTTGTAGTGTTAAGAAGTGTTAATCAATATCGTCTTTCTTTTTAAACCTCGTTAAACAATTTTGAATTGAGTCTAGTTCACTACTAAGCCCTTAACAATTTCATGGGTAAATTTGTAATTATCATAATGTTAATTTAAGTGAGATATATATATTCTTAGTAAAGGATCATGCTACCATCTAATCACCAACTAGGGGCTTCAAATGAGTGAATTATTATCGTTCTAAATTAAGCCCATTACTTTAGGATCATCCAATTAAATTAAACTCGAGTCACAACAATTGATAAAATTAAAGTTCTACCTTCATCATGAAATGGTGTATAGTTGGTTTCTACCTCATAACTCATTATATTTCAAGCATCCAAGTGTTCACTATGATTAAAATTACCCGTTTAAATATGGTTAATCCTAAATTTTAGTTAAGACATCAAAATCCAAAATTAACATTTTGCCCCTGTAGTTCTCCATTTCATAACTCAACAAATATAACTGAAATGACTTTGACAATTTTATGGTACCCCACTCATGGGTCAATTAAAGTATCAGAGGAGAAAATGTGATTTTTTTAATTTTTATTTAATTTATATAATTATTTTAACTCAAAAAAGGATTTTCAATTATAATTTATTTAGTTAATCAAAGAAAAGTTTTAGTTCATGAGAAAATTATTAGAGGTTCACCTAAGTTAGAGGACCACATGAACAAAATTTCATAATTTTTTAATTATATTTTAGCTATTATAATTTTTCATTGATTTTAATGATTAATTAAATAGTAAATATAAATTAATTTTAAAAATTATTTTTTATATTTTTCTTAAATCTCCCTAAGTCCAAAGAACTTTGGTTTTTGTAAATTTATTTTATTTATTATAATTATTTTAACATAAATTGAAGAAAAATATATTTTTTGCATTTAAAAATACATAAATAAATTAGGAAAATTAAGAAAAATATTTTAAAGGGGTCCTAAGTGACGAGGGAACCATTAGGATCAATTTTGGGCATTTTCATATTTTCAAATTTTTGATAATTTTATATTTATTGTTAATTCAAAATATAGCTAAACAATGAACTATTTTTTGAAATTTTTTTTTTTATTTTTCTTATGTGTCCCTAATTACAGGGAACCCAGAAAACTACTTTTCATAATTTTTCTAGTTATAGTTAAGTTACTATAATTATTTTATTGTAAAAATACCATTTTACTTAAAAATGGACTATAGTGCTCAAACTAATTCAAATGTGTTTCAAATTTTTAGAGTGAGTTAAAATAATATTTTTATAGTGTGGGATCATTTTTGTTAATTTTTTAATATTATTTTGTTCATTTTAATTTTATTTATTTTTAGGATTTAGTTAACCATAGTAATTTACATAAACATTTAAATTTCATTTATTATTCTCTTAGAGTCCTCTTTCCACAGGAAACCTACTAAAATAAGTTGCTTATTTTTCTGATTTATATTTTAATTTAAAAAATTATTTTAAGCAAAAATAGAAAACTAGGTTTGAAAGTTAGGATTTCAAAGGTATAGATGATCACTGTCCTTAGAAAAATCAGAGAACATCCCTAATAACATGAGAAACCAACCTCAATAGTTTCAAGCCGTGGTAATTATTATTTACTTAGTTAGAATCTAAATAGTTCATAGGGTATTTAATTAATTAGAAATCAGAGACACATCAAATAATTTTTATTTATATTCAACATTATTCTCCTCAGTTCACTGAGCAAGTGAGTAATTTTTTTTTTATGATTTTTCTACACCAATTTATGGATTTTTTACATTTTGGAATTTGTTTAAGTCATTTAAATCATATTTTCCTACTTAACATAGTCAACCACCACTGCAACAAGGGACTCTTCAAAGCTTCACGGAGTACTCCCTAATTCGTTGCTCTTTCCACCTTAGCTGTCATGCGGCAGTGCGTTCATGAACTATTTCTTTGTTCGATGTCGTCTCATCGCTTGGATCAATCCACACGCTAAAGGGATGACATCCATTCATCATCCAAATCATCCTAACATGAGAACCGTCCATACAAAATTGCTTCGATCTCACTCAATTCTCAATGAAATCACTCATGGTTTCCTCCTACACGTTCAAATGAATGAGGCAAACATCTCCATATGATTGATCAGGCATGGAGATAGAATTTTCATCAAAAAATCCTAAACCAAGCTTGGCTAGGGGTAAGATGGTGCATAGCTTAGTCCAAGTGGTGTAACCTCATTTTTAATGGTTCTTCACATTTTTTGTGACATCACGAAGTTCCTCCAAGTGTTGATTTCAACCGAGGTTGACTCTAACAAAGAGTTAGATCAGAGGGTGGTGTTACCTTGGTCTAACAGTGGGTTAGAAAGCTCAAAATGATGGGGTTTGAGTTGGAAACTTCTCCTTAAGCTCTGGTAAAGCTTAAGAGAATTTGAATATGCTGTTTGAGTGAGTTTGGTGTGATGGCGTGAAAGGTCCTAATTTTGGGCTGTGAAATTAAGCTTGGACACTAGAAATTAGGGCTAGAAAATGGTGGGGATGAGCTTCTCTAGGTTTCTAGGGAGCCTAGGGGAACTTTGGTAGAATTTTTTTAAGGTTTAAGAACTCCCTTATTCTTGGTTGTGGAGAGGGGGAATTAAATACAGGAGCTCAAGGCTTCAAGAGGGCTGGCCAGTGGGTGAAAATGGGAACTTAGGTGGAGGGAAGAGAGACTTCAATTTCTAAAGGGAGTGAGCCAAGTCAAAGAGTTTTAAATTTAGGTTTTCGCCATGGGGACCTCTTGGTTCTGGTGTTTTTCAGTGACTAAGCAGGCAAGCTATGCTAGTGCTGGTGACTAGGTGGTTTAGGGGAGCCAAAGGAAGACTCCCCTAAACTGTTTGGAATGCAATTGGCTGGTAGTGTACTCCATCAGACTCTTGATCATTCTCTTTATTTCATATGGCATCAAATCCACCTAATCATTTCTTAAGATACATGGGGATTCCTTTGCTTATCTTTAGTTAAATTGTAACAACAACCACATTGGATGGTTATCCTACCTTTTCCTCGCATCAACTTTCATGTATCTGAATAAGTTCTTTCCATTAGTAAACTACCCCGACCTCTGTCTCTTAAGTTGAAAATGTCGTCTAGAATTATTCTTTAATCTTTTTTGGAGAAGACTTTTGTCTAGAGCTCCAGCCTTCTAGAATGTTGACAAAATTTTCATGTATTTCCTCGTAGAATTTAAATTCTTGTTTTTTAACTCTGTTCATCTTTTCTAGTTCTTCCATGGGGATCCGTTGAGATTATCGAGGCGGCTCCCTCTTCTCCAGATATGTAGGATACCATGTCTAACTTGGCTCCGAAGGTAATGGAATATATGACTCAGTATCCGGGTAAGCTATCTCCTGATGTCTCGTGTCGGCGGCTATGAACTTCTTAACATAACTGTAGTGGTCTATGTGGAGAACATTACATGCTTAGAATTCCACGAATGCTCCTCTTATTGATGCTTAAATAGGAACTTCGATGTAGCACATCGGGCAACCCCTATAAAGTCCATCTGGTACTGCTAGTGGTATATGCTCTGCAATAAACTCGCACCCGTCCTCTGTGGAATGCCAACTAGATGAAGTTTCTCTCATGCATGGGTCGTAAAACCCCACATCAGGAATTGGGGTGAATACATTTCCTTTCTATTTCAGGTGTTTCTTTTCCTCTTGTAGAAAATCTATGTGCTTATGGCGATTAACGTTTCAACTTTGAGTCCTACTTAAAGGCGCATCTGGAGTTCTTTCTTCATCGACACTGATTAGATCCCCGTTGGCACAGTTATAATTGATGGTAAGCGACTACTTACTTCTTGTAGATTTTTTTGCGTTATCACTTTCTTCCTCTTCGACAAGGAGTCTTCTTTTGCATTGATGCTCAATAGTGATGGTAGTCCTTCTTTCTCTTGATGAGTGACTATGTCTATCAGGGGACCCTCATAATTCACATTGACTTGACCAAAGTCTAAGAATAAATCTATGATGCCACCCTGAGTTGCCCTTTCTCTTTTCAATGTGAGATTTAAGCCGTCTTTAAAAGCAAAAATCATCTTGAGTCCCAATATTTTTCTACAAAAGACAGAAAAACATTAGTGCTCTAAAATTTAGCACGAATAAGAAAAAAAATATGATGCAATTATTAAACATAAGTTTTCAGTTATAATGGTGCAAATTTCTAATTTAATTTATTTTAATATAATGGAATTTCAAAAATAGAAATGAAAAGAGGAAATTATAGTCAACAAATTCCAAAATTTTCATCAGAGTGACGTCAATTTTATTACCAAATTTTGGACCCAGTCACAAAAGCTTGGCTAAATAAATAACCCCATAATAGTCAAAATTTCAAAATGTTGATTTCAGGCAACATCACGTTGGGTAGTATGTCATCAAGTAGTGTTCATTGATCGGTAGCATAGATCTTTCACCTCAAAAATCCACCAGCTGGTATACTCCTCCCGAACAGCCCTTCTCTATGTGAATTGGTCCCTCCCAAGTTAGTTCAAATTTTCCACTTATCTTGCGGTGCACAAGAATAAGTCTTTTGGAAATAAGAATAAGGTCACCAACTTTGAATGCCCTTGGGACTTTCATCTGTTATTGTGCTTCAAGTCGTTTTCCCTTGAGACTTTCCAATTCTTCAAGTTTGAGCTTTGTACTTTCATCTGTTGTAATTTGGTTGGCAACAATGACTTTGAGAGACGTGTTTGAACTTCCAGTTGCAGCACAACCTCAGATTTGTACACAAGCGTGTAGGGTGTACATTGCGTAGGAGTTCTGAACATCGTCTGATAGACCCACAGAGCTTCTAATAGTTTATTATGCCAATTCTCCCGGGGACATGCCAATTTCCTGGCAAGTTTTTCTAAAGCATCGGCAATGAAGTTATCTCCTCTAGGAATCTGGTAGAGAGTCACACTGGGGATTTATTCAAGAAGCTTTGTTTCATACTTATGATACTCTATTAACCTTGGCTTCAAAATCTTATACTATCCCATGACATGCTGGATGACGAGTTGTGAGTCGCCTTAGACTACAATATCTGTTATATCCATTGAGATTTTCAATTCTAATCCAATGATTAGTGCTTCATATTCTGCTTCATTATTTATACACGGCTCTGCCAGGTGGTAAGGGAATCTCAACATGTAGTTATCTAGTGTGATGAAAATTAGACCAATTCCTATTGTGCCAGGTAAAACTATTGCTGATCTTTTGTCCTTTCAGGCTTAAGCAGCCCAATCAAAGTACATTTCTCAATGTCTGGCATTGGACGACTATACTTATAGTATTTGCTTATCTAACAATTCATCGTTGAGTGGGGACCCAGCTGAAAGTGGGCGTGTTCTGAGAAAATCTGCTAAAATATGTCCCTTGATAGCACAGAGGGCAACAAAAGTTATTTCGAATTGCAATAAAATCATTGACCATCTTGCTAAACATCCGAAAAGTGTTGGTCAGGTCATTAAAGATTGCACAAATTAACTTTTAAAATTAGAGTAATATTATGAGAGAGCATGAAATGCCTAAGCTTTTGGGCGGCGAAAGGTAAAGCTAGACAATGCTTCTCAATAGGCGGATACTTTACCGTCATCGATATTAGATGATGACTCAAGTAATAGAGTGCATTTTCCGTACCCTAGTCATGCATTTTCCGTGCCCTAGTCATTGACTTGAGCTAACAGGGCTCCGAGAGAGTCGTCTAAGGCTGCAATATAAAGTATCAACGACTTTACCGGAATAGGGCCCGCAAAATAGGATTTCATTAAATATCGCTTAACATCCTCAAAGGCCTGTTGGAATTTCTCTTCCCAAATAAATTTGGCATCCTTTTTAATTAATGTCGAGAAGGGGTGACACCTACTTGAGAGATTAGAAATAAAGCGTCTCACATATGCAACTTTCCTTGGAAGGAGCGAAGTTGTTTCAATGTTTTGGGAAGAGGCATTTCAAAGATAGTTTTAATCTTATCCAGGTCGATCTTGATTCATCGATGACGGACAATGAATCCTAGAAATTTCTTGGAGGTGACGCCGAAGGTGCATTTTAAGGAATTCATCTTTAGATTATATTGTCATAATGGTTCGAACACGATCCTCAAATCATGAAAATGGTCTATTTTTTGTTTACTCTTGATGGCAAAATCATCCATGTACCATTCCACTTTGTTGTGAATGAGATCATTAAAGATCTTCATCATTACATATTGATATGTTTCTCTGATGTTCTTTAACCCAAATGGAATCACTGTGTAGCAAAAGATCCCAATCGGTGTCTTAAAAGCTGTAAGTATTGCATCCTTTGGGGCAATTTTAATTTGGTTGTAACCTGACAATCCATCCATGAAAGAGAAAATCTCATGTACTGATGCGATGTCCACCTTTAATTTAGGTATCGTTAACGGTTTCTCATCCTTTGGACATGCCTTGTATAAATCCCTGAAGTCAACACATACACAAATTTGTCCATTTTTCTTCTTAACTTGTACAATATTGGCTAACCATGTGGGGTACTACTCTTCCCTTACAAAGTTAGCATCTATTAACTTCTTCACCTCGGCAATGACTTGTTGCTCTATCTAGAGGCGCATCCTTCTGGGAGCTTGTTTTACAAGGGTCATATCTTTATTCACTCTGAGTTTATGCATTTTGCCCTTTGAAGATAGCCCTGTAATTTCATCGTAACTCCAGGAAAAACAATCTTTAAACTCTGATAACAGTTTGATTAGCTCCATAGATTCTTCATCATTGAGAAAGAACTTATAAATATTGGTCGGGGTTGTTCTTCAGTCCTGAGGTTGACCTCCTTCAATTCATCAATAGTTGACTTAATTTCTTCTACAAACTCTGGCTGAGAATCATCTATTAACTGGCCTTGAGAGTCATCCTCTACATCGAGGCAATCCTCTTCCAATCCACTAGTAACCAACCAAGCAAAATTTAGAGTCATCGACTGGTCCTACAGTACCAAATCCAAGACCTTCTTTCAAGTTGGGGGTTTGGCTTTTAACATTCCGCAAATTTTCAAAGGGTTGTAGCTTATCCTTTGGCATCTATTTTGGCACAAATCCCTGTTGAATTAATTTGTGTACACAAGGAGAAAAGTAGCCAAAAGGTAATTCCATTAATTCATTAAAATCATCTTCAAAATTTACATGATTTTCCAAAGTAATAGCATGGAAATCACGGTAAATTTGTTTTGCTTTGAACCAATGCTACAGACTTCTTTGACCTTTAAACTCTCAACCAATGGTGGATTGGAGTAAGGGTCATGACAGTCACATAGTGGTTGATCTGATCATACATCATCTCATATTTGCTTTTCTCCACATCATATTTGCTACATCATCTCATATTTGCTTTTCTCCACATCTTCCAAGGATATCTAGTACTGTGGTTTCTTCTATTTTATCATCATGATTTCCTCCTCGGAGCTTTCTTCATCAGTATTTTCCTCTATGTTGATGATGATGGTCAGTCTACTCCATCCAGCAATTGTATTTGTTCTTCCCCATCCACGTCCCCGACCTCATCCTCGGGTGCGCAAACTAAAGAACCCCCACAAACTTGTAGCAAAAGAGTGTTGGAAGATTGCTGAAAAGAAGCTGAATGGCTTTTCCCTTGTAATCCCTCTGAATCTTCACTTTTATTTGTCACAACCTCATGAGAGGAGTCAATTTTCACTAGAGGTGCATACTAGGCATCATCTTTATGAATGTCAAATTCATGAACCAAAAATGACTGTAAATATCCTTTGATACAATGTTCACTACACTTATCTACAATTACTACACTCATCTACACTCACTACACTTACTACACTCATCTACACTCACAATCACTCACAACCATGAACGCAAAATTTCTAGCCTAGATCCATCCCTTGATCTTTTGGGATACTAGGATACTAATGTAGATGGTTCCCTAAACCTACTAGCCCTAGGGCTATGGTTTAGCTAAGACCACTATGTAGAGGACCCAAAATGCGATTTCCATTATTCCATGGCTTATTGGTGATGATTAGTACCTCAACTCTACCAAAACACCCATCTTGGCCTTTTGCCCTAAAACACCCCCAAATTACCAAAATACCCCTCTTGAGCTCAAAATCCCAAAAATTCCAAAAATTACCAGAAAATCCCAATAAATCCAAAATAATCCCAATTTCATTTTTCTTAACTACCATATAATCCAATTTGGCATTACCCAATTTGGCCAATATAACCATCTTTAACCAAAATACCCAAATTGCCCTTTAAAGACCCAAATTTCCCCAAATCCAACTCAAATGTCCATCAATTTGATCTCAATTTCCAATTCCAATCCTAAACTCAAATTCACTTTTTATATGACCAAAATAAACCAAATCCAAGCTCAATTGGTCCATGATTTGAGCCCAATTTTGATTTGGGTCAAAACCCCAATTTTGACCACATCACTTAATCTCACCAAATTGAACCCATGGCCTAGTCAATTGGCCCCAATTGATGTTTAAAAATGTTGATAACATTCATATACATCAAAAAAAACCATCAATTGACCTTGGTGAAGCCTCAAATCCATTTGATTCTGGCCTAAATCCCAAATTCCCAAATTTAGCCCCATAAATCCAAAATTCCCAAATTTAGCCCCAAATTGGCTAAGTCCCCAAATTTCACCCAATTGATTGCCTTAACCTCCAAATTGGCATCCAATTCATGTTGAAAAATTTTCATGAGTTCACTATTGACAATTTAAAATAATCAATTTGGACTTAGCCCAAGGCTAACCCAAGCTAGACCCAAGCCTCGCCCAACATGACCAAATTGATTAAAGTTCAAAATTCCCTCAAATTGACCCTTAAATTGAACTCAAAACCACTTCCATCCTTCACCAAAGTTGTCCCTTATGATCATAT